>NC_064293.1:13712412-13757871 GCF_019186545.1 Solanum stenotomum
AGAACAAAATGATCGAGTCCTCCGAAAAGCAAGGAGGCTCACCACTGACTCTGGAGTGCTCAACTGGATCAACGGCGTACTGGATGTTGATCCTGGGTACCTGCGTCTGCATCATAATAAGATGCAGGCCAATTGGCATCAGTACATGGAATGTACGAGCATGCGAGCTGGACCGCTAAACAAATAACTTAAGCTTGAAAAGAGTAAAAAAGAACTCTTACCTTGGCTCTATTCGACTCATGAATAACTGAACTCAATATATAAAGCAATAAGACACATGCAATATATAAAGCTTGTAAAACTATTTAAAACATGACGAAAAAATCATATTTATAATATCATAAAAATACCATGCTTCCTCTCAAAGTCTACTTGTGCAATGCATAAATGAAGTCTCATACCCCCATCCATACTAAGCAGAACCCCTCGAGGAACCATGCAATTTCTACTGTGGGAGTTCTCTAACCGACAACCACCACTATATGTATAAGTAGTGATACAACGTTTTACCTCACGTTGTCCAAGGACCATCTTATACCTTGTCGTGATATAGGACCTTACTTTAACTTTTGCTTAATGGATCCACTAGCTTAACTTTCGTGATCATCTAAAAAGTATGATCCGAGAAATCCCATGTTTGGCTACATGGTTCTTATGGAGAGTTGAGTTAATATGAACTCGTGACCCCAATTCGGTGCTCAAGACTACTCCCAAAAATACTTTAGCTCATTAGTGTTTTGATAATTACTCAAAACTTAGCCCAAAGGCTCTTGAAAACTCTTTCTAAAAAGAAAAAATCAAAACCATATTTTTAACATGATCATTGATGACTCGGGATATTCATACTGCTTAAACATTGATGGTATATCTAGAGACCATACTGTTTAAACATTGATGACATACTCGATTTGTCATACTAATCATGTTTTAGAAACTCTTTCGCAAAAACTCATCTTTTCTCAAAAAGAGATAGTACTCGAACTTCTCAAAACTCTTTTGGAAACCTCAGTTTCCTTTCATCTTAAATGTGAAAACATTTATAATCTTCTTTGGGAAATACTTAGTTCCCTAATTAACTTTTGAGAAATGAACTCAACTCTTGACTCTTGACTCTTCTCGAAATTCTTGACTTAACTGAAAACTCTTGACTTGACTTGAAACTCGATACTCTTTACTTGACTTGAAACCTGAGACTCTTTACTTAGCTTGAAACTCTATGCTCTACTTGGAACTCTATATTTATCTTGGAACTCTATACTTAACTTGGAACTTGAGCCTTAGAATGAAGTTAAAACGTTCAATGAAGACTCTTGAAAACTTTAAAAGACTTGCTTTGACTTACATCTTAACTTCTAAGCTTGACTCTAACTTCACTTGACTTGGAAACTAACTTTCCTTGAATTGGAATTATGAATTCAAGGTGTTTGATCACATGTTATGGAGGGATTCTTGATGTTTAGACGTACTTTGGAGTGTCGGAAACAACTATGAAACATAGGTATAATACCTAGGAACATGCATGAAAAAGTGTGAAAAGAATGGGGGGAACTTGGCGTCCTTGGCGCTCTGCAAGGCGCGGAGCGCCAGCCCTTGAAGCTCAGAAGGGGCCTGCTGGCGCTCTGACAGACGTGCCACGCTAGGGGTAAAACCTCAGAATCCCTGTTGGGGCGCACTGGCTGGCGCAACGCCCCAGCCTTTTCCCCCAAAAATCCGACTCTTCTCCTTCATTTTTCCAACTCTAGACTTCCTTAACTTCAATGGATCCAACCCCAAACACTTAGAATCATAAACCCCTCAACATACACTAGATTTCAACTCATAAACACAACCGGAAACATGTCCCAAATCAACAAGAACTTCAACAACACAATTAACAACATCAACAACAACCAACAACTTCAACAACACAACCAATCTTTTCTCAATAATAAAAATGAGTTTGGTGTGTGAGGGAAAGAACCAACCAACACTATGAACTCACATACCTTAATAGGGATCACCCCCGACGAAATCCACGATGATCTGCTTGCTTGATCTTCCCTTTCTCCTCTTCTTCGCCTCTTCTTTCTCTCTTATCTCCCAAGCCCTAACTCTCACTCTTACTCTCACTCTTTAAAATGGGACAAAAATGATCCAAAAATCAGTCTAACACCTCAATATAACCCAAAGAAATGATTAAAGAAAAGACCAAAATACCCTTAAAATTTTCGGACGGACTTCACTTCCTTGCCAACTTTCAAAGGGCATAACTCACTCATACGAACTCGAAATCAAGCAAACTCGGCGGCGTTGGAAAGATCATTCCACAAGCTTCGCAATAATAACTGGAACTACACCTAAATCATCTTGAGCTAGGAGTTATGACTGTTCAAAGTTAGTCAAAAACTCACTTTTTCCCATACTTAGTCAATTTTCCAGATCTTTAAAATTCTTTCAAAAAATGAAAATTTCCAATTCTAAGCCTTTTCAATTATTTCACATTGCCGGATGTCACATCAGAAAAGTGAATTAAAGTTGCAATACACAAATACTAACAAGGGAATTAAACTTGTATCTATTGTGAATTAAGCAAGTAATTCAATACACATCATTGCTCGAAATTCATTCGTCTTGAAATTGATCACGTATAGCCGAAAAAGAGAATTAAGCTTGAACTAAGCAAGTAACTAATGACATGCAATCGAATTTAAAACTTCTAATCTTTCAAACTTCAAAAAACTTCAAACTCAACTCTCTGCCCGAACTTGATTCATCTCGAACTTGATCACTGAATACACATCGCTGAAGGTGAGTATAGCCGATAAAGAGAATTAAACTTGAATTAAGCAAGTAACTAATGACATGCAATCGAATTTAAACCTTCTAACCTTTCAAACTTCAAAAAACCTCAAACACAACTCTCTGCCCGAACTTGATTCATCTCGAAATTGATCACTGAATACACATCGTTGAAAGTTAGTATAGCCGAGATAGAGAATTAAGCATGAATTAAACAAGTAACTAAGACATGCAATCAAAATTAAAGCTTCTAACCTTTCAAACTTCAAACTCAACTCTCTGTTTGACTTGATTCGTCTCAAAACTGATCACTGAATACACATCTCTGAAGGTAGTATAACCGTATTTGTGAAGAAAATTGTGAGTAAGAAGTGGCAAGAGAAAATCGCAGCGGGGAGAGAAAATTGGGAGCGAAAGATGGAAAGGATGAAGTGAATTTAATTTAATTCAGCCAAATTGTCATATATGATTAAAAAAAATAATATTGACAAATATAGTAAATATTTTTTTAAAAGTATACGCATAAGTGATTTTTTAATTTTTATTTGTTATATGTGAAAGTTGCTCTAAAAATAAACTATAGTCATTTTTGAAAATTCTGTTCCCAAATTCTTCACCTGGTATTCTCCATTTCCTCATCCCAAAAAGTTTCTCTCTCATATGAGTCAATGGCGACCTGGAAATTTCCTCTTCTCCTTCTTGGGCTCTCTCTCCTCGCCGTCTCTGCCACCGCTCGGCCATGCAAAACCCTTTTCTTCTTCACCTCCGCCTCCTATTACCCCATCCCCGCAGCCCTCTCTTCAAACCCTAATCCTAATTTCAATCTCCAATACCCTTCCTTTTCTCCCCGATTCTTAACTTTCTTCTTCACAATAGCCCCTTTCCCCGACGATGAAAGCAAATTGCAATATAACAAACCCTCCATTTCCCTCCTGCGTAACTCAATTTTCTCTGGGGAAGAAGATCAGCTTGTTGAAAGAGAAGAAGAAGACGTTTCGAAGCGATCGTCTTCGATGATTCCGGTAGAGTTTTACTCGTCTGTCAAGAGCTCAGTTCGTGACCGGACAAAGGATATCATGGGGGTTATGGGAGCTATGCTTTTTGGCGCTGGATGTGGCGCTTTAACAGCTGCAATGATGTACCTGATTTGGTCTCTGTTCTGGCCCACGACCTTGGATTTTGAGGATTCCAGTGATGATCATGCTAGTCCCAAGAAGATGGGGTATGTGGTTCTTCCTACTAAGGTTGTGGATGATGATCTGAAGAAGCCGGCTAAGGATGTGGTTTGAGGGAAACAGTTGATCCTTCTCTTTATCTTTAAATACATTTGAATGCATATTATATTAATCAAATGCATTTAAATGTGATGTGATTACATTCGTGTTTATATTACTTTTGATGATTTAAGGGGAAGTTGTAAATTACCATAATCAAGTAGGTGTCACCTCCATTACATACTAAAGCTTAATATGATGAACCCGATATATTTGATATTGTTTGTTGATTGAATGTGTGGCGACGTGCACCTCCCATTGTGTTTAAGTTTTCCATTACTCATTGATTTTGATGGAAAATGTTACCTTTGTGTTCCATTGAATTGTTTTAATATAAGGCAGATGATGCTTTACACAATATCATTATATTTATGGAAATCTATCAAGTGTTTGTAAGTTATTCCATACATGAAAATTATGATTTTTATCTACGATTGAGGATTGCAGCACGATTCTCTTTACAGTTATGGGTTTTGCATTGAAGAAGCTCCTGAACAGAGGTAAGTGGTTGTTTGATTGGTTGCATTTTATAATAATACAAGGTTTGATTTCTGGTACTTTACTTATAAAAATTCATAGGATATAGCCCTTGAACAGACTAGCTATATATGAACAACTTAGAGATTTCTTCGTGCTTCCAATCTACCTTTGGCTTGATCTTCTAGTCACCGTAAAGGACATGGTTCCTTCACTGCTTATGATGCACTCTTTATAGCAAGTTTTTTTGTAAACCTAGATAGGGATTGATTTCTTGTACATATGAAAACTACCAGTCCTTTGTTGAGACATGTGATGGACCTATCTTCTGCATAATTTTTATGTTTATTTACTCATTTATTAATCATCAAAACGTTCTCCCTAACACATGTAGTTCTCTAGCTCCATAAATTTTATTGAAATGGCTTACCTGGAAAGAAAAACTATTAATAGGTTCCCATGGATAATATGTGTTTTCCTTACCATGCTTAAGTTGTTTTGGCTTAAAAACACTTAAAATAAGTTAATTTAAACATGCTAACTTTAGTAAATAAACAATTCAAGAGTATCCCTAACTGGAAGAATATTATTTAGCTGATTGAGAGTAATATTATTTTAGGGGCAAAGGGTCACTAGTCACTACTATGAGATATAATGTGATGTGATAATTACGCCTTCATCAAATTTTGAGCAAATTATATATCAAAACATCGAGATGATTTCATACCTAAAATTTGGGACTATTTAGAGGAGATTTTGAATTGGTCGGAAATGAATAGTTAATGTATACCTCATATATAGTTTATCTATATTCAGTATTTTGAGTACAACATTATGTATAGTCAGTGTATAACACATGTATATTTGTAAGCTATATTTAGCTTTTTGAGTGTCCATAATGTTTAGTTAATGTATAATTTTTCTATGACTTTTGGCTATCTTTTGAGATTGTTCATTATGGACTTCTTAATTTTTTACTTTTCCGGAGTGTCTGTCAAGGGCAATGATGCATACTCGGGGTGATCATCATCTGTACCTCACATCTCGACATATATCAATAACAATATGATTATAGTTATTGTAAACTAATTACTTTATTTTAAATATTTGAAATCATCTCAATAATAATTTTAGGCTTTCTTTGTGTTTTGCTAAGATTAATTTATATTTCCTCCGTCCCATTTTATGTGGCATCATTTTTTTTTGGTCAGTCCCAAAAAGAATGTCACATTTTCTTATATGGTAAATATTTAAAGGTACAATTCTTCTTTTATCCTTGTTGGTCCCACTTAATTTTAAAATAATACTTAAGTATATTTATGAGGAGAGAGAAAAGCGAGTCTACTTTTTAAAGGGCAATTTGGTAAACATTTTAAAGTCTTCATTTATTTTTTAGACTCCGCGTTCGGTCAAATATTGTCACATAAAATAGGACGGAGGGAGTAGTAATTATCAAAATGAAATTTGTTGTGCTGGTAGAGTCTCATTTTTGCCTATATATAACTTATCATTGGGCCTTGGGACATGCAATTGGACAGAAGTTGCAACTCTTCTTTTTGGGATCCAAATTCCAATGATGCTTGAATAATGAAGGCCTAATTTTTTATTTAGAAAGGGCATGTTGGATGTGTGTACAAGCAAAAGGTGAAATCTTTAGGTTTGTTAAGTTTTTAAAATTGAAACATAGAGAAAAAGAAATCAACTTCAATTATTTTCGTAAACAAACAATTTAAATTATATTTTATTAATAGTCATCATACAGCAACAATAATAGTGAAATAGTTACAAGGAGAATGATATCTCATAGAGAGACAGAGACGTATATGAACATATGGAAGTTCAACAAATTTTCAGAATAAGAGGAGAATATAGAAAATCAGGCACATTATAAATATATAATATAATTTACTAAGTTATTTTTTTAAAAAGAGCAATATTAAAATAAAAAAAAAACTACTACTTTAATATTGAGATATAATAATTGGAAACAATTACTAATTTTAATCTTGAATTCCTAAAGTGACAATTATAATGAGATATATATTTTTGAGCTAAAGTTATTTTTTATTTGGAATTGAGGAAGTAAAATAATAGATAAAATTTCGTAAATAATATTATCAACGCCCATTTTTGCAAAAAATAAAAGTTTAAAAATAGCAAGATTTTGCTATAATTCAAAATGTAGCAAAATATATGTATCCGTACACATAGAATATCTCATCCTAACTGAAAACTACATTCATATAATATCTAAGAGAAAAGACATAAAGTCACCACTGAAGTTGTCTCGAATTTTTAAAAAAGACACTTTAATTTTGCGAGTGTCCTATTACCCCACGAAACCATCTAAATCCTCAATAAATATACCATTTTGATTAATTTTAACACCACTCATATTGTCACGAAATATGGGCGCGTGAAGGGCTCTTGATATAGCTTCAGACCAATGTAAAATTGCCATGTGGCACTCCCAATTTTACTTATTTTGAAAAAATCCATGTATTAATTTTTTTACCTTTATTAGGAATAATTTTTATTTTTTCAAATCTTTTTTCTCATCTTCCCTACCATCACTAGCTTACCCATATTTCTTGGGGCATATCCATGTCTTCCTTCATTTTTTTTCCTTTTTTTCTTTTTTCTTTTTCGTTTTATGGTCATTGTTTTTTTTTAAAAAAACTAATGTTGTTGTGTTCATTCTTATTTTTTTTATTTTTTTTGAATAACAAATTAGTTTAGTAATTTTTTCCTCCTACAAATCAAGATTGGGATTTTGGAGNTTGATTAATTTTAACACCACTCATATTGTCACGAAATATGGCCGCGTGAAGGGCTCTTGATATAGCTTCAGACCAACGTAAAATTGCCATGTGGCACTCCCAATTTTACTTATTTTGAAAAAATCCCATAAAAATCCATGTATTAATTTTTTTACCTTTATTAGGAATAATTTTTATTTTTTCTCATCTTCCCTACCATCACTAGCTTATCCATATTTCTTGGGGCATATCCATGTCTTCCTTCATTTTTTTTCCTTTTTTTCTTTTTTCTTTTTCGTTTTATGGTCATTGTTTTTTTAAAAAAACTAATGTTGTTGTGTTCATTCTTATTTTTTTTATTTTTTTTGAATAACAAATTAGTTTAGTAATTTTTTCCTCCTACAAATCAAGATTGGGATTTTGGAGCAATGAAACTATGGAAAACTTGATTTGAGAGTAAGGAGTTGGAGAAGGTAGTGATTTAAATTTCAAATTTTGACTTGGTGATATTTTGAGTATTTGGATTTTGATTATTTGACGGTGTTTATTTTCATAAATAAATTAATTGGTAGTAATTTAACAAATAATTGGTAGTGTTATTGTGAAATCAGTCCCGCCACAGCGGGATTGATGATTGTTGCAGCGATGATGAAGGAATGGCTACTTGAAGAACACAAGTTGAGGCGAAGAAGAAAGAGAAAAATAAAGAAGAAGAAAAAAAGCAAAGAAATCAAATAAAAATAATTAAAAATTACTTTTAACATGTGTCAAGTGACTATTAGTGCGTGACTTACAAATATTTTTGTATAAGTGGTATTGGGTGAAAAATGGGGTATACATACTATTTTGAAGTTGTTCAATGGGGTAATAGGACACTCACAAAGTTAAAGTGTCTTTTTGAAAAGTCGAGACAATTTCAATGGTTATTTTATGTCTTTTCTCAATATCTAATTGTAATTGTATATATCATGTAAGTGTGGTCAACTATACGTGTGTGTGTGTTTTCAAAGCAGAAATATATACTTTAAAATTAGATAATTCTAATATGTTAAATAATTTTTCAAAGTACCATTATAAAGAGTAATATGTGGATCGAAATTGCTAGTTCGGATAACTTTTGTAAGAAAAAAGACATGGAAGCCTTTAGAAATGAGGCAATTATTGTATGAGGCACAAAGAAAAGAAGAAGAAGAGACAATGGGAAGTGTAGAAGCAAAAGTGTTCTCTCTATTTTTTGTAGTTGAGACATAAAAATTGAAAGACAATTGAGCAGTTTTGCTGAAGTTGTCAAAAAATCCGACACCCTTGCAATCATCATTCATATTTTCATACCATGTCCAAATTAAACCTTAACTTCACCAAACATTAAAATCATGCCAATCACAAGTCATCTTTTTTTTTTTGTTTTTGAGACATTATCAATTACAACAACCTCATTGAGTGTCATCACATTTCTAGATAATGATGATGTTTATAAATAAGGCAATATTACTCCACTACATTATCAATATATTATGTGTATTCTCTTATATTTTTTATTACATAAGAAAGAGTTGAGGCTGAAGTGGACAAGTTTCTATTAACGTGTCTATTTGAGTATACTTTTGGAAAGAGTTATCAAAAAATATTTGTTGTTATATTTTAATTTAATTAGTGTATAATAAAATAATGGCACTCACCCCTTAAATTTTTTTCAATATTAATAATATTGCTCAGATATTTATTTATATTTAATGAGATGATTTCAAATCGTTTAATTAGCATCACTTAAAAAATTATGAATGAATATTGGACTCGTATATAATATGATTTTTTCGTAACTAGCACAAAAACAATTGACACCGTTTTCATTTCATTAATTGTGAAAACAAATTCTCAAAATAAAGACTTTATCAATTCATACTAAAAAACATATTGTGTTCATATATGTTGAATGGATAAATCGATCAAAAGTGCGCCATATTTATCAGGAGGCTAATAGGTGAATAAGCATGATTTAAATTAATAGTAATAACTATTGTTATAAATACAATTGTTTATAAAGATAACTTTATCTTGAAAATAAATTATTTTTTACTTTTGCTTTTTGGGAAAGCAAATATTTATGACTTCTAACTTCTTCCAACAATAAAAATTGCTTATGTTACTATTTAAAAATACTTTTAATTATAGCCAAACACTTTAAATCTCCCATAAAGCACCCTTTTGGAGAAGAGAAAATAGACTTGCCAAAAATTTGGCCAAACATTCAATAAATCTTTGTGTTAACAAAGGAAGATGTTAAAGTTATCAGGCGTTTGACCATGCGATATCATATCATGATGTAGAATCGTGAGATGAAATCAGCATTTGAATATACAATTTCATATTCTCCAAAAATCATGATATGGGAATTACATATCATGATTTGGATTATTAAATACAAAAATTGACCCACAAATTTATATTTTGTTAAAACAACCCCACATTTATATCTACTAACCATATATTTCATACGTAAATAAAGTTTAGAATTACACCATTACTTTTTAAAATTTATTATTCTCACCAATATAAAATTTATTATTACTTTAAATTTGATGAATATAAATGATAAAGTAGAAATTGATTTGGTGAATATAAATAAGAACAGAGTGAGTAATACTTTTTTTTTATTTTACATAATAAAAAAACGTCTCTTTCGGCTACATATGAAAATGTTTAAAGTAATTTAATATGAAAAAGACAAAATTGGTGATGTATGTTTGATAATCACTACTTCAAATATGTTTGATTTTTAGCATGAAATTAATGCACTAAAAGTGTGTAATTGCACACGAAACAAGGCATGAATCATTATGATATTGACACACAAGTGAAAATTGACATAGTTTGTGTAGTGCTGCATAATTATTTGCGAGAATACCAAAGGAGTGATAAAATATTTATGGTCTATGAGCATGAAAATATAGTTGCGGATGATATTGACCAACAAATGGCTCAAAGTAACAATGTTGGTTCATCTTCTCGGTCATATGACCAAGAAATGCAAGTTCAACGTGAGGAGATTATCCGTACTATGTGAGAAAATTATACTAAAGACTAGTACACTACATTTTATGTTCAATTTTTTTATTGAATTAAAGTTTGATCAATTAGCTAAATCTATATGGAAAAAAACTGTTAAACGATAAATTATCGATTATGTCAATAAAATTCTCAATAATTTAAAACATATGTTAAAAGCGTGGAATGCCTTCAAAAATATGTTACGTACAGAAAATAAATGCAGTTGTCTTAGATGTCATTTCTTAGGTGTAACATATCCACTATTGTGTAGAAGAAGAAAAACATTGTATTTATTCTAAACTTATTAGCTATTTGAAAAACACGTTATACATTGTTCATTTTTTCAAATTTGAAAAACAACTTCAAGTCGAAATTGAATTTAAGGCTAAAATATAATATTCTAATAAATAAGAGAATATTTATTTTTTATCATAAAAAGAGTCCTACATTGTGAATTCGGCATAATGCATAAACGTAGTCTTAACTCGACTACAACTGATAATTATGTCCTCAAACTTTGATGTGCATAAGTAGACACTTAATTTTGTATAAAGTTGAACAAGTAAACTCACACGTCCTATGTGGTAAAATAGTCGTAGAGCGCTACGTAGGATGCAAATTGCCATGTATGATATCATGTAGGACACCACGTAAGATGCGTATATCTACTTGATCAACTTTATATAAATTTAAATATCTACATATATACACCTAAAAGTGAAACACATAATTATCAGCTAAAGTCAAATTAACGAAAAATTTGTGTATTAATGCTTTTGAATTCTCTCTCTCAAACTCATATCAACATCATGAAGCTAGGCCAGGGTACACCCTGACACATTCATATACACATCAAGAGTGCACATGTACGTACCTTGAATGTTAGACAAGTATAGAAAGTATTTGAGGAAAGACATAAAAACACGATTAAAATTGTCTCGTATTTATATAAAGACACATTAATTTTTAAAATGTTCTATCACCCCATAAAACTATTTAATATCTTTGTAAATTGGCCATTTTGATCCATTCCCTCGTCTGAGTTGTTACCACACACATGAAGCGCGACATACAGTGTTTTCACTGCCATGGACTAGTTTAAAAGTGTCACGTGCCATTTTCTTTCTTTATTATTAATTATTTAATTAATTTATGTCATCTTCCCCAAATTTAAATCCAAAATAGCAATTGGTAGCCCTAATTTTTCAATTTCATCGTTTTTTCCATAGCAAGATCAACATATTTTTGGCACTCCTAATTTGACTTATTTTGAAAAACACCCATAAAAATCCATGTATTGATTTTTTTACCTTTATTAGGAATAGTTTTTATTTTTTCAAATCTTTTTTCTCATCTTCCGTAACATCACTAGCTTATCCATATTTCTTGGGGCATCCATGTCTTCCTTCATTCTTTTTTCCTTTTTTTCTTTTTCATTTTATGGTCATTTTTTTTTTTTTAAACTAATGTTGTTGTGTTCATTCTTATTTTTTTTTAATAACAAATTAGTTTAGTAATTTTTTCCTCCTACAAATCAAGATTGAGATTTTGGAGCAATGAAACTATGGAAAACTTGATTTGGAAGTAAGAAGTTGGAGAAGGTGGTGATTTAAATTTCAAATTTTGACTTGATGATATTTTGAGTATTTGAATTTTGATTATTTGACGGTGTTTATTTTCATAAATAAATTAATTGGTGGTAGTTTAACAAATAATTGGTAGTGTTACTGCGAAATCAGTCCCGCCACAGCGGGATTGATGATTGTTGCAGCGATGATGAAGGAAGGGCTACTTGAAGAACACAAGTTGAGGCGAAGAAGAAAGAGAAAAAGAAAAAGAAAAGCAAAGAAATCAAATAAAAATAATTAAAAATTACATTTAACACGTGTCAAGTGACTATTAGTGTGTGACTTACAAATATTTTTGTATGTATAAGTGGTATTGGGTGAAAAATGGGGTATACATACTATTTTGAAGTTGTTCAATGGGGTAATAGGATACCCGCAAACTTAAAGTGTCTTTTTGAAAATTCGAAATAATTTCAATGGTTACTTTATGTCTTTTCTCAAAGTATTTTAAATGTTCATGTAAAAATAATTAGAAAAATGACAGATGATTTTACTGAAGTAGAAAAAATGAATGTCATTTTCCTTTCAGTAGACCTTTGGTACCAATTAACCAATACAATATTCTAGCTGCAACAATAACCTAGGTCCAGTAAAATAAGAAGAAACATGACTTTATTGATAAAGATTGCGGGTATAGTTTTGTTGCTCTCTTGATTCTACTCTCCTAAGATTTATTAATGATTCGAGGTCATTAGTGGCATATTTCTCGAACTAGGATGATTTAGATTTGACCTCTATATGAATATTCCATAACTTTTGTGGAATATTTGAGATATTTCTTTTAAGGAAATTTAGTACCATGTATATAGGCATGGACTAAGGTTTAAGGTTGAATAGCCTTCAAAAATTCTAATTAAAACTGAACATACCTTCCTAATTCGAATTGAACACGTCTCACAAAATTTCAATGTCTACATATACATATATATATAGAGAGAGAGAAAGATGAAAAGTTTGCATTTTTGGGTGGAATTTCACTTTCTCCATCACTACTGCTCACCTACTCTCTACCACACATTAATGTTGCATACAACAACAACAATAGGGACTCGTCTAATTACTATTACGACATAAATTTGAAATGAGGTCAATTTAAATGGTATATATTTACGTATTCTGCCTATCATTTTATTCTTCTATGACAATTTCTTTTAAGACGCTTTAATCTTGATGAATTTTTTCATTTACAAAAATATTGTTTTATTTTTTCAAGCAATGTACGTGAGATGTGATTTTTCTTTATTTAAACAATAGGAATATAATTAATTAATTAGGGGTTAGCTAGCTAGATCTTTTTTATCATCCTAAGTAATGTAAGAGAACACCCAATTAATTTATTACATGATAATTAATACCTATAAAGTTAAGTATAAATATAAATTCTAGGCTCAAACTAAAAGTACAGTCATGTCAAGTTTATATATATTGTCATTGTCACAAAGGAATGGTGGCTGTTACTCTACGTGGTACAATTATTGACTTCTAAAATCTATTTTCATTAAAAGTATATATAATAATCTTGGGCATCAAGTTCTATAAATACTGTTACCAACGAATAAGGTTATTCCTTCTTTAATAAAAGTTTTTGAATTTGAGTTGGATATGAAAAAATTTATGGTAGGAAGTGTTTTTTTTCGAATGGTGTTCTATGCAACGCAAATTCAAAATAGTCAAACTCCGATATAGACATTGAATACCATATAAAAAATTGAAAAAAATATTATTTTTTTTTATAAATACTACTTCCAAACTCACGACATCTTATAGAAATAATAGTGTTTGATATTTTTATCCTCGTATATATGTACGTGTTGCACAAATAATTTATTACTCATTTGCCCTTCTATTATTAGACACGAGACAACTCAAAATGGCCTAAAGTTAAACTCAAACGGATGGTTGGAGGCCTTGATTTTTAATTATTTAAATGAAGTTTATTATAGCCAATTCATTTATTTTCCTTGAGTCATATTATTCTAGACTTGTCAAACTTTTACTAATTCTTTTCTCTTATATGAAAAGTAATATTTCTATAAATAATACCAATACTTTTTTCTTTAAAAATAAATATCTATAACTTATTATTGTTTTTTAAAAAATGAGGCTCCTCAAATTAGGTGCCTAAATTTGTTGTCCTCTTTTAGACTCGTAGAGCCGCCATTGACTTAACACAAAGTTCAATAAAAAATAAAGATTTTGAAACTCATAATATCAACTGTTCCAAAACATTTAAATGATTATATTTTGAAATTTATAATTTCAATAACGATTCGATTTTCGTTCCCACTTTTAGAGAATCAACTGTTCCAAAACATTTAAATGATTATATTTTGAAATTTATAATTTCAATTACAATTCGATTTTCATTCTCTCTTTCGGAGAACTCTTTTTAAGGACAGAAGCACATCCAAACATGACATAATGTTCGTGCATAAAATATTTTATATGAGAAATATAAAATTAAATCTTTTTGTGACAAATTTAAAATAAAATAATACTAAACAAAGTGTAATGAACGGAATATATAGTTTAAATACTCTCTGAGAATTGAGAGGCAGAAATTATAAATTAAATATAAATGATATCTGCATATGAAAGCTTATGCATAACTATATATGTATGTAATTATACTAGTAAAATTCCTAGTCAAATAAGCATGGCACACCATACCATAAAAGAACTATAATCGACAACTTACTATACACCAACATGGGTATGGTGCACTAGTGAAAGTGCCCACCCTTAATCAGAGAACTCGAGTTTGAGTTCTAGGTATGGAGAAAATTATGTTGGGAGCGTCATCTCAAAATGAGCCCTGCAATGCACGATTCGAATTTAGTCAGAGCTCTAATATAGACTCCGAACACCGAATGAAAAAAAAAAAAACTTACTATACTCTATATAAAATTGATTCGAATATTCTGGACTAAATTTAAAAAAGAACTCGTATTGCCTTCTTGCCTAAAATACATAAAAGTACTTCGATTATTAATTATAACAAACTTTACATTATTAACTTAAAATGATTTTGTTAGGTAAAAAGAGGTTAGGCTACAATTATAAGATTCTAATTTAGTGTTACTGTTTCAGGTTTGCCTACTTAATAAATCTAGTACTAAAAGAGTCACTATCCATTTTTTAAAATTACTTTAGCGACGTTTAATTATGTAGTTTTTGGGGAAAAGACAAATCAAAAAAAAGTAAAAGCATGAAAACACTCATTAATTCTTCTTTTTTCTTGAAGATTTGTCCAACAAAAGTGTTGTTTTATTATTGAAAAAATTCCAACCGACAAAAAGAGAACTCCTTTATACATGTTGATTCCTAAGACGAGAAGTAGTTCTTTTTATGTTTGATATTTTTGACGAATTTATTCACATTATCAATTTTAGATCTTTAATAAAGTAGGAATATTGTGGTAAGTTGATGATCAATATAAATGTAATCAATTTAAGACGGATCTTTATAATATAACTATGGTAAAATAAGTTTAAATTGAAAAAAAAAATGAAGTGTGAAAATTTATATACTAAGCTATCTAGATTTGAAGTGAAGATATGATAGTATTATTGTAGGAATAGTTTTTAACCTTTGTTTCCATTCAATAGAATCTATGTACTTGATGATTGATGACACACAAAAATCTAATGACCAATTATTTGAATGTTAAGAGGACATGCATTTATTTTAGTGGTGTATATGAAAAGGAGTGTCAAACTACCCTTTTTGGGTCATAGGTTGGTCCATAAAATAGAGACAATTTTCTTTAACTTTCTTCTTTATAGATTGCTGTGGGGGAAATTGGAGTTGTATATATATATTTTTTTCTTTAATCATAATCCTTTTTCATCGTCCCCCTTTCATAAGCATGTAGGAAAAAAAGAAAAAGAAATTAGTAGCTACAATATTTTATGTAATATATTTGTTATTTTAATTATCAAAGAAAGAATGAAACTTTTTTTTTTCTTTTTGAAAACTACTTATTAATTTTAGCATGTTAGGACTTTCACCACCACTATATGTTTGATACTTAACATATATTTGGTTAAGCTAAGGGTGTGTTTGGCGCGAAGGAAAATGTTTTTTTGAAAAGCAAGTTAATTTCTAATCTATTTTTCATGTTTGGTTTGTGAGTAGAAAATATTTTATGATTTTTTTTTAATATTTGGTTGGTGAATGAAAAATTTTCCTGAAAATATCTTTTATTTTTGGATTGAAACTAGCAAATCTCTTTAGGAAAATAAATCTGATCCAATAATCAACTCCGATAATTTTTTATTACCATACTTCTTGTTTGATTGAAATTCTGAACAGGCTGTCTCATCAAGTTTATATATAGGCTAACTTTCAGTTCGATTCAATGGAACTGTAATGAACAATAATTTTCTAACTAACAAACCAACCAACTGTTACTTACTTACAACATAATGTGGTCAATATTAAGACTAATTAGTTGATTAGCACTGTAATTAAAATTACTTTTTTTTTTTTTATCTTCACAAGATAAGAATAAAACTGCATATATACTATCCTTCTCCGTCTTCACATGTGAAATTATATTAGAAATTCCTTTGTTGCCATCTAGTTAATAAAGAGATTTAAACAAGTTTTGCATATTGTTGGAATTGTTAGTGGGGGGACCAATTAGTGTGTGGCAAAAAGAACAACAACTAACTAATTAATTAATTAACATTTAAATAACATCTAATCAAGACCTAAAAATAGTAAAGGAATTGTTAGACATCCTGAAAAAGACATACTCATATGCTTAATCATGCCAAAATCCTTTTCAAAACAGCATCATAGTATCTATCATCTATCATGAGAAAAATATAAATATGAACAAAGAAGAATTTGGTTATGGTCCCCTCTTATAGTCAAAAGGACTAGCAAGGAGTAAGGGGCATGGACTGTTTCACCATGCCTCAACCCCACCAAGAAAAATATTTATACTATATAGTAATATTTACCTAGGTCCACATTTTTTAATTCATATTTCAATAATTTAATTTAACCACCCCACCCTGGCTTTGAAGGCGGGGGGAATTAATTTATTTCAGGTAAAAGTACAGCTCCAGTATGGCAGAAAAGTGCTCTTACCAAATGGAGCATTAAATTTTTTTATTCGTACTAATACATAAAAGATTGGTCATGAATATTTAGAATTGTATGTATTTGATCATCATAAATATAAAATTAGAGTTGTGTTTTAAAATTTTGTGAGTGATATAGAGAGAAAATAATAGATAACTTTTTCATATTTTTAAAAATATCTTAAATTCAAATTTAAAGTTGAATTATTTAATATCACAAATAAAATTCTACATCATTTTTATAGTACTATTTTTTTTATATTGCAAATTAAATATATCTTGGCTTTTGTTATGGATAAGATGAGGGAAACGATACTAAGATGATTTGAGTCTATAAAGAAGTGTGCTAACGCCCTAGTGATCAGAAGGTGGGAGAGATTGATTGTAGGGGTACGCGGAAAGGTAGAGGTAAGCCAAAAAAATATTGGGGGAGGGGGGATGATTAGATAGGATATGACACAACTTTATATTACTGAGTATATGAATCTAGATAGAAAAGAGTGGAGATCGTGTAGAAGGTTAGTAGAGGACTAGTCGTACTCTTATAGTTATTGTTGTAGGTTGTTTATCACACTATTTTGTTATTGTTTTTCTTTAGAGTCCCAACTTCTACTCTTCAGGTATGCATTAGGTAAATTCCTACTGTGTAAATTATTTAGCTATTTTTATTACTTTCTTGTAGTTTTTACACTATTTTTTTATTATCTACTTAAGTTGAACGTTTTTCGAAAATAAAGTTTTAGCGTTTACCAGAAAACGATAATCTACCCTTTCCAGAGTTTTAAGTTATTTCACCGGATATGTTGATATTATTATTGGTTTTTAATTTTATTAAAAATAAAGATGATTACTATTTTTTAAGTAGAGTTAGATTTGCTTCTTCTCCCCTTTCAATTTGAATACTTTATATTTGAAGCTCCGTACTCTGACAATGACTACTGAAGGATGGGTAGCACATGCCTCCTGTCAAATCATAACTCTATTGGACGGCCACGATCTCCCGTACGATTCTCTCAGCGGCTGCGATCTCCTTTCTCCCAAACTTTCCTCTGATAACAGCAAGAAAGAGAGAAATGAGGCATTACTATTACCTCTCTTTTCTTTCTCTCTCTCTCTCTCTCTCTACTGTTATCAGGTCGACCTTGGTCGGGTGGGGTATAAAGAGACTAACAGCACACCTTTTCTCTCTCTCTCTCTCTCTTCAAAACTGATAGTGATATCAGAAAAAGCTGAAGTTGAGCTCAGCTTAGATTCTATCAACTTATTGAATTGAAGAAAAAGGGTATCATCACAATTTAATGGAAGTATTGGAGAAAGAGAAGTTTTTTTAAAGGACTTTTTGGTTAATGCATGTGGAGATTGTAAGGGGATCATATTCATAATGGGCAAGAGGTGGGGTATCTTGAAGATAGGGTTTCAGTTGGTTTTTGGAGTTGGAATTGAGGGTTTTGTGTAATTGAGTGGATAATTACATAGAAGGGTGTTGAGTGTATTAGTACTATAATTTTCTTAACATTTTTAAGGGAAGTGGATTTTAAATAAATAAATAAATAAATATATATGAAGCTTTCAACATCAGGAATGGGTCAGCAGGCTCATGAAGGAGGTATCTTCTACTTCTTTATACTTTTTCTTCCCTTGCTGTCTTCTCTTTGGGGGATTTTGGCTTTTTGTATATCACTGTCGGTATGTTTGTGTTACACTTTGTTTTTGTTCTAATAAGATAAAAGGAATATATGTTGATGATTTCCATATTTGTTGGTTAGTGAGTGAGATTATCTTAAGTATCTGTAATTAAGGTCAATTAAATTATTGCTGATGGATTTTTAATTCTGAAAGTAGAGAAAAAGTGTTTGAACTCAGAGCTATGGCATGCGTGTGCTGGTCCTCTGGTGTGCCTACCAACAGTCGGAAGTCGAGTTGTTTACTTTCCTCAGGGTCATAGTGAACAGGTCTTTCTCCTTCAATCACATTTCATTCTTTATCACACAAAGTGATACAATCTATTATTAGTCAAATTACTGATGCTCCCTTACTGGAATGGAGTGACAGGTAGCTGCAACAACTAATAAAGAAGTTGATGCACATATACCCAATTACCCAAATTTGTCGCCACAGTTGATCTGTCAACTCCACAATGTCACAATGCATGTGGGTTTCATCTGTTTTCCCAATTCTCTAGTGATTTACTATTTCCTATGCAAGTTGTATTAGGCGCATAGGTAATTGATTACTTGTCAAATTTCAGGCAGATGTTGAAACAGACGAAGTATATGCACAAATGACTTTGCAGCCCTTGACACCGGTACACCCGAGTGTTGCTATAAATGATTCTTAATAATATTGCCTTTTTTGCATCAACTACTTATGAATGGGGTCTCAAAAATACTCTGTGTTGGATTTCAGGAAGAACAAAAAGATACATATCTTCCTGTTGAGTTTGGAATCCCTAGCAAGCAGCCTACTAACTATTTTTGTAAGACGCTGACTGCAAGTGATACTAGCACACATGGTGGCTTTTCTGTCCCTAGACGTGCCGCAGAGAAAGTTTTTCCTCCTCTGGTGATTACTGATCCCATGGTTGTCATTTTCACTTGGCTCTAGTGCTATGCCTGACATTGTTGTCTTTTCTACTGGCACTCAGGATTTCTCGCAGACACCACCTGCCCAAGAACTAATTGCAAGGGATCTGCATGATGTTGAATGGAAGTTCAGGCATATTTTCCGAGGCAAGCTCTAGATGTTCTTTTCCTTATTGCTCTCTGTAGCTTTACATTGTTTAGAGTATCTTCAGCTGTAATCTCAAAGCCGGTGGGTGTTTTAACTCATGGAGCAAAAGCTAGACACTGTCATGAATTAGGCATGTGCTTCATCTCTGTTTCTGTTGCAATTTCCAATTAAATCATCCAGTTTGTTATTTTGTGTAGGGTTGTACTGTTGTTTCCCAGGTCTTGTTATTTTGTGTAGGGTTGTACTGTTGTTTCCCAGGTCATACATCCCTAAACTGTTATATTATTAAAAATGTATTGTGTCAGTGTCATATGTTCATGTGTGCGCGCATCTTATTATTCATTTGAGTGGGGAACAATGCCGAGAAAAAGGACTGACAGAATGTTATGAAAAATAAAAGAAGAGAACTTATAGCTTCCTTCTTTTGCTCTTTAATCTCCAACATTCTTTTTAATCTTGATGCGTCTAATTGTCTATCTATAATCCGGTTAGTACTTGTCAGTTTTTCTTTATCAAGATTCCTAAAATTGAAGTACACCTAGAGTTTCGATGATCATTTAGGGGTGGGCTCAGGCAATAGTATAGTTGTTTTCTTAGTGATGTGAAAGAGGATAAGGAATGGGATATCACTTCCTCTAGCATGTTGTATGATTTTCTCTCTATTTTAGGATGTGCCAAAATGTTTAACATCATTCGTTGATGACATTATTTTATATTACTTTCACAACTCCTGAAAATTTTAAATTCTTATACCTTCACATTTTAAACTTTGATTCGGTGATTCTTCAATCAGATATGTTTTGTCCACTATTACTCACACAAAAGTAAATTAAGTGACAGAAATAAAGTAGAATGAAATTGCACTAAAAAAATAAAAAGGTGAATGGATAGCCTAAGGTAGGGGCGGTGATGGATGGATTGCCTAGGGGTGGTGGTGGATGGATTGCCTAGGGGTGGTGGTGGATGGAGTATGGAAGCAGGATAAGTATATTAGTTAGTCCCTCTATCCCTAAATCAGTTTTTACACATTTCAGTGTTGCAAGAAGGTTAAGTAGGTGACAAAATCTAATAATTGTATGAAATTGCACTAAAAAATATAGGTGGTGGGTACATGGCCTAGGGTGATGGTGCATGGAGTATGGAAGCAGGATAAGTACTTTAGCCTAGTCCCTCTCTCCCTAAATCTTTTGTTTACACATTTCAGTGTTGCAAGAAGGTTAAGGAGTTCAATTTCCTTGTTATATTGGTGGCAAAAGAATACTACAGTTGTAAATCTACTTTATCTAGAAAGAATATTATAGTGAAAAATCTAAGTTTATGTTCATTTCTATTTCGCAACAACATACCAGTGTTCATTTCTGCTTAAGATTTAATTATTTAATTATTCATAAGATGTGCAAGAGTAGGGCGACTAGACCAGATGAAAACCCAGTGGAATTTGAAAGAACATAGGCAGGGTGGTTTTGGAGAGGTTGATTGAGTTGCTTAATGTCATTTTTAAGGCAACAAAAATGCTTGAAGAGTGGAGGTGGAGTATAATGATTCCATAGTATAAGATCAAGGGTGATGTTAAAAATTGCAACAATTATAAGGGGATCAAGTTGTTGAGCCACCCTATGGAAGTGTGGGAGAGAGTGGTGGTGTTGAAATGAGGAAGGGTGTGACTATTTTCGAGAACCAATTTGGATTCATGTCGGGTGTTCTATTCTAGAAGCCATTCATCTTGTGAGGAGACTGGTGGAGTAATATTGGGAGAGGAAGAAGGAGGGATTTACACATTGTGCTCATTGACCTAGAAAAGACATACAACAAAGTGCCTGGGGAGGTCCTAGGGAGATGCTTAGAGGCTAGAGATGTTCTTGTGGCTTACACTAGGGTTATTAAGGACATGTAAGATGGAGCTAAGACTCATGTAATGACAATGAAAAGAGACTCAGAGCACTTCCAATCACGATGAGATTGCACCAGGGATCGACTCTTAGTCCATTTATTTTTTCCTTAATGATGAACTGGCGCGGCATATCCAAGGTGAAGTGTCATGGTGTATGTTATTTGCAGATGACGTAGTATTGACTAACAAGATTCACGTCGAAGTTAACACTAACCTGGAGGTTTGGAGACAGACCTTAGGGTCTAAAAAGTTCAAGTTGAACAGGACAAACTGTATACTTGGAGTGTAAGTTTGATCACATATCACACGAGGGTGGTGTGGAAGTGAGACTAGATACAAAGGTCATCCCAAGAGAGACGGTTTCAAGTATCTTCAGTCCCTAATTCAGGGCAATAGGGAGGTCAATGATTATGTAACACATCGTATTAGTGCAGGGTGGATGAAATGGAGGCTCGCCTCGAGAGTCTTATGTGATAGGAATGTACCACCTAAATTTAAAGGAAAGTTCTACAAATTGGTGGTTAGGTCGGTTATGCTGTATAGAATAGAGTGTTGGCCAGTTCAAAACTCTCATGTCCAAAAGAATAGTGTGGTGGAAATAAAGATGTTGAAGTGGATGTGTGGTCATAGTAGGAGAGATAAAATTAAGAATGAAGATATTCGGAATAAGGTGGGAGTGCTCTTCGTGGTGGACAAGATGAGAGAAACAAGATTGAGATGGTTCAGACATGTGAAGAAGAGGTGTGCAGAGGCCTCATTGAGGAGGTGTGACCATAGTGGGTTTTAGGATAGGTAGAGATAGGCTAAAGAAGTATTAGAGAGAGGTGATTAAATAGGACATTACACAGTTCAACTTTTCGAGGACATGATCTTAGATTGTCATGAAGGTCGCGGATTAGGGCAAAAGGTTAGTTTGTAGTTGAGTGTTGTTTCATTTTCTAGCAGGATAGGTTGGTTGCATTGTACCCGTTTCTCGGTTTATTCCAGTAGTAGTAGGATTTGTCTTGTAGTTGGCATGTCTTGCCACTTTTGCTACTTATTACTCCCTCCGTTTAAAAAAGAATGACCTCCTTTCCTTTTTAGTTAGTTTCAAAAAGAATGACCTCTTTCCTTTTTTGGTGACATTTTAATTTCAGCTTTCCACGTGGCATGTTTAAGGCCACAAGAATAAAGGGCAATTTAGTACATTTGACATAACTTTAATTTAGGACCACAAGATTCAAAAGTCTTCTTTATTTTCTTAAACTCCGTGCCAAGTCAAACTAGGCCACTCTTTTTGAAACGGAGGGAGTATTTAATATGCTTCAGTTATCATATTAGTTGGTTATTGTTATTGGTCCTCTTTTGAATGCTATGTTTTGTTTTATCTATTATTTTGTATGTCCTCTTTACCTCTTCTCTTAGCTACTCTGATGTACGTTACTCGAGCTGAGGGTCTTTCGAAAATAGCATCTCTACGTCCTCAAGGTAGGGGTAAGGTCTGCGTACATCTATCCTCCCAAGACCCCCCTTTTGGGACTACACTGGGTTTGTTGTTGTCGTATTTAATTATTTAAACTCTTGGTACATGTAAACGATACATGTGAAACTTTATGGACTTATGCAAGCAATTTGATATATTGCTTCATTGATTCTTTTGTCATCCTAATCCCATTAACTTAAATTGGAACCTTTTTTCTTGGCCAAACACATACTCAATCCCTTTTACTTGCCCCTAAATTTCATTTTGGCACTTCAACTCAACCTTGTTTCATTTTAACCTTCCAACTCCATTTTTCATGTACCAT
Organism: Solanum stenotomum; assembly: GCF_019186545.1. Classification (NCBI taxonomy): domain Eukaryota; kingdom Viridiplantae; phylum Streptophyta; class Magnoliopsida; order Solanales; family Solanaceae; genus Solanum; species Solanum stenotomum. Next base: position 13,735,878 of record NC_064293.1, read on the forward strand.
TTAAACATTTTTAAGTTTTACCCCGTATAAGTGTTAAGCGTGTGTTAGACAGATATTGAAAAGGTAAAAAAACATCCAATTCAATAGTGCCTCGTATTTTTATTTTCTCTAGCTCATCTAGGTTTACTTGGCGTTCACATTAATTGTATCAATTTATCATCTCTAAGCAATATAAGAATATATATTAATTAGCTATATTCAATTGATTACACAATTTATTGCTCAGATCATTTAGTGACACAGGTTAATATAAACATTGAATTTATGTTACCACAAATATATCCATCTTTTTCAGTTTATGTGGCATCAACAAAATATTTGACATCATTTTGGTAATTATAAGTCGAAATTTTGATATTATATCGTTCTCCTCAATCTAGCTCTTTACTTATTATTTTAACATTTTATTATGTCCTTTATAACATAGATTGTAGAATATAATTGACATTTTATTTTATTTTATATAGATGAAATGAATTATATAAATTAAAATAAAAAGAATATTATCTTTAGCACAAAGAGAGTCAAATAAAAAAGGAGGTAGATGAAGAAACTGAATGGATAACTAAAATAGATAGAAGGAAAAAATGGGGTTGAAGAGAAGATAGAGGAAATAAATAGGGGAGAAAGTTGTTGAACAAATAAAATGCCGAATATTAACGATAAAAAGGATCTCTCATGCGCTTTAAAAGGTGAGTAATCTCACCAATCTGTCCAGTTAGCATTTTGTGTTTAAATGGTACATGAAAGATGAAGTTGGAGGGTTATAATGAAACTATATTGAGTGGGAGTGACAAAATGAAATTTAGAGACAAGTTAAAGGGGTTGTGTATGTATTTGGCCTTTTTTCTTTCTAAAATTTGTTTTGATAATTTGCTGGATAGAAGGACGATTCCTGGTTGGATGTGGAAGGAATGGTGTAATACGGTGTGTAACTGATAAATGTGTACCAAGTATGCTATCATCTGTTCATGTTTTCTCCTTTTGCCTGCAGGACAGCCTAAGCGGCATCTTCTTACCACTGGCTGGAGTGTGTTTGTTAGCGCCAAAAGGCTTGTTGCTGGAGATTCTGTTCTTTTCATTTGGTACTGTTTAACCTCCTCTTTTGACACAACTGTACATTTTTCTCATATTATTGCATCCAGCGTGACATTTCCCTCCAGGCTTTTTCTTGAGATAGTCGGTTCTGTGCAGGAATGAGAAAAATCAGCTCCTTCTGGGAATTCGACGTGCAGTTCGACCACAGACTGTGATGCCATCATCAGTCCTATCTAGTGATAGCATGCACATCGGATTACTTGCTGCTGCTGCTCATGCTGCTGCTACTAATAGCTGTTTCACTGTTTTTTTTAACCCAAGGTAGTACGTAACAGTACTCTCCCCTTGTGTTTTCATTTATATCTATTACCTCTTTTACTTTCGCTTACTGACTTGCTTATTTTGTTAGGGCTAGCCCATCCGAATTTGTTATACCTCTTTCAAAATACATCAAAGCTGTATATCACACTCGCGTTTCTGTAGGAATGCGCTTTCGCATGTTATTTGAAACTGAAGAATCAAGTGTTCGAAGGTATGGAATGAAGTTGTTTGATCTTAAGTTGAAAGATTTCCTTTTATTTCTTGATGTTAAATTTCCTCACATATTCTGTCTGAAGTGCTATATAAGTAGGCTTGTAGTTTCTTATTGATGTATTGGGCACCTGCTTTAAACTTAACTGCAGATTAGTTGCTTTTAAATATGTATCTTCTCCTATGTTTTGTTTCATCATGAATTATAGTTGGAGTATTAAGTCTAATTATGTAGAAATGATGAATTGGGATGACGGTGCACAATTATTGTTACGACCCAGGGGTACCCCTAGACGTAACACGGCGTACTTAACTCCGAAGGGGTCACATACAAGCCCTTAGCATATCATAAACATAAAAGTCATAGAATGATGCGGAATTAAAATTTTTCTTTACAATCGAAGTCTTTCATAAAAGAGAATGAGAGTCTAGACATTGTCTCATTTAGCCATCTAAATACAATCGAATAACGAATAGGGACACAGGGACACAACCCTTACAATAGTTCTCAAATGACATACTAAAGGAAACTACTAAGTAAAGATACTCGTCCTCGAATCTTGCGGACTCACCAACTAGCAAGGAGAATGACCTATTCCAAGCTTGAACCAATAGAAGACCATCTTCAAGAACCAAACCCTACACTTATAGAAAATGTAGAAATATGGGTTAGTACAAGAATGCACTAAGTATGGTAGCCATGCATAAAAATCATTGAAACATGCAAAAAGGGACATTTTAGTTGAAACCATGCTATATGCCAATTTGGAGATCTTCTTTGAAAGAGTTGGAGAACATCACTCATAAGGCAACTCATATATAGTTCATCATAGCACAAAGGATAACAACATAGTCATAAGCATAGTCTCCAATCATAGACATAGTGCAAATATCAATCATCACAAGACATAATGCACATACATAGTCAAATACCAAGATCATCTCATCATAATAGAATCATCACATAAGTAACCCTAAGTTATACTTGTGCCATGCATAAATAAGATCCCATAACCCTATCTACACTAAGTACCACTTTTAGGTCACCATCCTCATACTTGTCATACATTAATCTCATCCATAGTTAATACTCATAGACAAGGAAACATTCACATTCGTTAGCTCATGTCAAGGAAAATTAATCATAACAACAATCCAAATAGAGCATGCATTAATTCATAAATCATCATAATGTAATGGAACCACACCATGGCAACTCTCAAAGTCTACTTGTGCCATGTATGAGTGAAGTCCCATACCCTCACTCATACTAAGTAGATCTTCTTGAGGAGTCATTAATCATAGTTCATGTTTCATGTTCATAGTTCATTTACATAAGAGAAACACACCATGGCTACTCTCCAAATCTACTTGTGCCATGTATGAATGACATCCCATAATACCACTCATACTAAGTAGATCCTTTTGAGGAACCATAGCACATAACTCACTTTCTTGTTGATGGAGGGAAAATAGCCTTAACCGACATAGACCATGTGAGCTACATGGAATCGGTGTCGTGTAACCCCACACCGAAAAAGGGTGTCCTACTTGCCTAAGGTAGAACTAAATGTATTAGCTTTTAGGTGGATCCACTAGCTAAAGACCTATGTGGGCACATAGTTATGGGATAGGGAGATTGCTTCTAGAAACCCGACCTATTGTATTGACGGAGGAGCTTCCATCTCATGAGAATAATTTAGAGAACCCGGCCTCTTGTATTGACGGGAGGGCCTCTACCTCACTTTCCATATCCACTCGGTGCTAAGCATTATTTCCCAAAATTACTTGTTTAGTCTTAAATTGGATTTACATGTTTGAAGGAGTATTTTACCCTTCGTTCAACCCAACTCATAAAATAGCTCATAGATTCAAGTAGGTGAGAATGGACTTTCAACCTTAGAATCTTCATTAATATGTGAGGAAAACTTTCACATTATGATCATGTATTCTCATGAGAATGAACTTTCAATCAACACAATAGGATCATCATGGTCACGAACATATCATGCATAGAAATGTGTAAAGGTGCATATGAGAACTAGACTTTCAATTAACACCATAGATACATCATATTCATGTTCATGCATGGGGTGTGTGTGGGGTTGTCCTTTCAATGACACAACAACAACATTATCATCTTAGACACTTCACTCTCAAAGTGTTCATAAGGTATGTACATAATATCACAACCATGCATAATTCTCATATCTTGCACACAAGTATCATAGACCATATCAAATCAACACATCTAGCATTCATCATCTTAGACATGGACATAATTGTAATTCAAGTAGTTCATTCAATGCATGCATAAGGTCATATACTCATATTGTAGGTCATGTGGGTAAAGTCCTTCCACCATAATACCATATACAATTCAACATGCATAATAGCTTTCATCTTAAATGCCTCATCATTCATAGCTCATTCATATTAGCTATTACCCTTAAGGTCCTAGAAGTCATCTTCATATTACAAGCTTTACTCTCAACCATTACCTCACATGGTCATCATGTAAACCTAATTCTCAAGGTACACTAACCACATGCTTCATTCTTACTCATAAGCAATTCATGTCTAGGTGATCTAATCTAAGGCAATTCATCAACCTTAGAAGGTCACATCTAAACTCTCAATTTGCCTCTTTCATGACATATCCCTAGGCCACATCAATTTCACCTTTGAATCTTAGGTTAATCAAGTATACATGTAGAATCATACTAAAATCATGCAATCACATCATAATCTACTCACACCCAATCAATTGGACCAAACTTGCAACAACATTCTTTAATGTAAAGAAGGACCATAGCTAGGATTGGGGAACTCATGGATTCTTGAGAAAATCAAGTTGAAATTCATATAAAATCAGTAATACATTCATAAACAACCATAATTCAACCTTTAAAAGCAATTTTGAAAGGAATCCATGGGGTTGAGTTGAAACCATAGCTTTTGGGGATTTCTAGATTTGAGATAAAAGCTTTTGAAGGGACTCCTTGGGTGATAGCTACCCAAGGATGAAAACTACCATTGAAGATTCTTCATGAACTTTGGTAGGAAAGTTGAGTTCTTGAGCCCTAGCCTTCAATTCCTTCTTCTTCTTCTTCAATGGGGGTTTCTAGAGAGAGAATATTTGGAGAGGAGATGGGTCTTCTTTTAAAAGTGACTCAAATTGGAGGAATTTCAAGTCTAAAAAGGTTATATACTTATTGGGAAAAGAGTAGAACAATGTGGGATCAATTTTTGGAGGGATTACTAAAAGACCCTAACTTCAATTTTAAAAGCAGCCTGCTGCACTTTTTTGCTCGCCCTTTGGTCCTCCTTGGTTTGCCAAGGGCACTAGGCGATACGCCTAATGGACCCTTGGCTCGCCTAATTTTACAGAATGCTCCACCATGGAGCATTTCCCATGGGCGAGGAGGAGGACCTTTGGGCGATGCGACAAGTGGATTGGCGAGCCCCGACCTAGTTCGCCCAAAATTCCAGTAGCTAGGTCAAGGGGAGGCTGCCCACTAGGCGAGGGAGGTCCATTTGGCTGATCACCAATGGCCTTGGGTGATGGTGCTGCCCCATCGCCGAATGGTCCTTAGGAAAAATCGTTTTCCTTCACTTTTCTTAGGTAGTTTAGGCCCTTGCCCTCTTCATAGACCCTTACCCCATTCATTTTAGCTCTAGTTAAGTCTACACATTTCCGGAGTGTTACATTTATTACCCCTATGGCTTTCCATTGGCCATAGAGTTGTATATAATTTTTGTTTAATACTGGCGAAAACATAGTTGCATTCGGGTTTCAATTAATGAAATTGGTGGTTACTTCTGATAAATAAACCATTTTTTTAACCAATTAAACTAAAATTTTCATTGCTAGTAAGTTGGTGCCCGACCTTTGTGGGTGTCATTGAAATCTTTAACCTCTATATTTGTTAGATAACTCCTTTTTTTTGTTGATAAAACTGATAAGAGTTTATGGATATGTGGGCATAAACAAAAGCCCCTGCTCAAGAGGTATACCAAAAAGTAGAATACTTACAAGAAGAAATGGTTTTCAAAAAAATCACCCAATCTTCTATGGGATCTCATGGGTGCACCAAAAAAAGGAAAAGAAGGGATAAGAGGCTACTCTTAGCGGTAAATAATTCATTTCCATCTTTTCAAAAGCTTTGATGTTTCTCTCGCCATAGTAACCCACATAAGTGCTAATGGAGCAATATTCCAAGCCTTGTGCCTTCATCTCCGTCTGCCGCAATTCCAGCTAAACATCATCTCTTTTACAGTACTTGGCATCACCCATTGCACTCCAAACCAAGTAAGGATATCCCACCATAACCTCAAAACTAATCGGCAATGAAAAAGATGGTCAACATCTTCATTCAAATCCTTAGACATAAAACATCAGCTAACGTAAGTGCTCTGTCATTACAATAGATAATCTTATAGGTGGTTCTATCATTTTTCAGATACATGGGCACAATTACTGGGATTGGAGACTTAGATCCAGTTCGCTGGGCAAATTCTCACTGGCGTTCTGTCAAGGTAAATGGTGTATTTTTATTTTACCTTTAGCATTTCTCTATTTGCTATTCTTGTTCTTTTGTAACTATATCAGTTAACATAGTTTTCCCATTCATGTCTCAATTTTTGAAGGCTTTACACACTTTTCCTTTTGCGTCGCTTGGGGTTCGGGGGTGGTGTGGTGTTCAAGTCGAACCCACACATTGTGCGGGTTAGATCCTGCTCATGCCATTGAGTGGAATACTGGTTGGCTTGATGGTCTTACTTTTATCTTCATCTTTTTGATAGAAAGTCTTTTCTATTTTTTTTCCCACCCTGGTAGTTTCCCCAACTTTCATGCTATCAAGTTGAATATTTTGGACAAATTCCCAGTCTTCACCAATATATAGCACAAGTTTTGTCTACTGTATTTCTCCTGCTCGTGCTTGGATTTGTGAGGACTGAGATCTTCATTTTCTTGTGCTCAGAACCAAATTCTTTTTTATTGCATTGCTTACAATATTTCTGTAAGACTACTTTGAATTGCTTTCCTCTCTTTCTCTCTCATGTGTTTGCTTGCAAACCACCTCTGAATCATCAAACTAATGCCCTTTATATTATTTCTTCAATTGTTACCCATGGTTAACGTCTAGTTTTCTACTGCCAAATCACTTCTCACAGCCTTATGATATATGCCTTTGCTTATATCCAGGTTAAATATCTTTAATTAATTTTCTGCTGCTCGTGCTTGTCTCTCGTTAACTAAAGGATCAAATGCTTACCATTTATCAGCTATTCACATAACTTGAAATTTTAATAGTTTGGTGTCTGAATTACAGTACTCTAGTCCTCAATAAAAATAGTTTGGTGTCTAAATATCATCTGATGGTCGACTTCCATACTGCAACATCAAACTTTCTGTATCGTGTCAAGTTCTTCCTCCCACCATGTCTATCTGGCATATATGTGAATGTTAATTTGCACTGCAAGGTTTGTGCATTACTGCATTGAATATACTTGACTCACACTTACTGTCTATGTTGCTAAGACCCTTCAAAATCCTTGATGCATCTGTGGAGATCCCACACAATTGAGTGTGGTTGGAATCCGCACTGGATTTAGATGTTTGACCAATATAGATTGATTGGGTATTTTGGCTTAATTTTTGGGTTTATGTCACACACACACACACACACATATATATGTGTGTGTGTGTGAGAGAGTTTTCTATTATACGTGCTTATGAATAAAATATTAGGTGTTTATAAAAAAAATGTTCTTATTAGTTTCAATTAATTACTTTAATTAATCAAAATATATACTCATATATGCCAGTAATATGCATTTATTGTCCATGTCCCAGCACTCACACCCAAATCAGGTATCCACAGCTTAACTTCACATAGCTGCAGAAATCAGATATTACAAGTGCTTTGTTCCTTCTAATTTTAGTCTTTCAAATAGTTGTATGAAAATTATAATCTGCAGCAAGGAAATTACAGATCTCCAATCATATACTGTTTTGTATGGTGAAAAATGTTTGCTTTTGTTGCTAACACTTCATATTTACACAACAAATTTCTTGAAATTATAGGTTGGTTGGGATGAGTCAACTGCAGGAGAGAGGCAACCAAGGGTCTCATTATGGGAGATTGAGCCTTTGACTACTTTTCCGATGTATCCATCTCTTTTTCCTCTTAGGCTAAAGCGGCCCTTCTATCCAGGAACATCATCTTATCAGGGTATGGCACACTGCATGGTCATGTAATAAGAGAATTGAAGCTGTAAAACATATATTTTCTCTATTTTGGTAAAATTGTGAAGTTTGTAGTACAACTTGTCAGGAAAGAAAGAAAAAGAAAAAGTAATGGCCTATGTAGTTTTAGGGTCCGTTTGTTTGTGGAGGGATTAATTGTCTATCCCAGTATTAAATTTGGGACTACACCTGTGTTTGTGTTTGGTTGAGGGGATTACCTAAAACTTGGATAGATTTAATGTCACAATCATGGGATTATTTATCCCAGATAGGATGATATTTATAGTTATAATCCCAGGATAACCTGGTTTTGAACCAAACAACCCCGTCTCTTTTAACCCCCAATAGTTCTTCATCCTCTCTTCTCCACCCAAATAGCCATGATAGAAGGAATAAACACGAGTTTAAGCAGTATCATTGTTCAGATAGCAACCTATTCTCGTTCCTGAAGCTATACTAGTCATTTTTCTCCTTTGCTTTTGCAGATAGTAACAATGAAGCTATTAATCGAATGGCATGGCTAAGAGGGAATACTGGTGAGCTAGGACCTCATTCAATGAATCTTCAGTCTTTTGGCATGCTTCCTTGGATGCAACAGAGAGTGGATTCAACAATTCTCCCAAATGATATTAATCAGCACTATCAAGCTATGCTGGCTACTGGCTTGCAAAGTTTTGGGAGTGGAGATTTGATGAAACAGCAATTAATGCAGTTTCAGCAGCCTGTCCAATATCTCCAACATGCAAGTACTGATAATTCCATTCTGCATCAGCAGCAGCAGCAGCAAATAATGCAGCAAGCAGTTCATCAGCATATGCTGCCTGCTCAAACCCAAATGTTGTCAGAGAACCTTCAAAGGCAATCACAGCATCAATCCAATAATCAGTCAGAGGAACAGGCTCACCAACACACTTACCAAGAAGCATTCCAAATCCCGCACGACCAGCTCCAGCAGAGGCAACCATCAAATGTTTCCTCTCCATTTTTGAAAGCAGATTTTGCAGATTTGAACTCAAAGTTTTCAGCATCTGTTGCCCCTTCAGGCGTGCAAAATATGCTAGGTTCGTTGTGTTCTGAAGGAAGTAGTAATTCATTGAATATCAATAGAACTGGTCAGTCTGTGATCATAGAGCAACCGTCTCAACAGTCCTGGATGTCAAAATTTACAGAGTCACAACTAAATACGTGCTCCAACTCATCACCACTCCCAAGATATGGGAAAGATACTTCCAATCCTAGGGAAAATTGTAACTTGGATTCCCAGAATCAAGCGCTTTTTGGTGCTAATGTTGATTCTTCAGGGCATCTCCTTCCGACCACAGTGTCTAATGTTACTACTACATGTGCTGATATGTCCTTAATGCCACTTGGGGCTTCTGGATATCAGAATTCTCTATATGGTTATGTGCAAGACTCTTCTGAGTTGTTGCACAATGCAGGACAAATTGATCCACCAAATGCAACCCATACATTTGTCAAGGTGCTAGTGCTGCTGTTTAAGGTCGAATATTTCATTGGCATTTAGTTCATCTGACAATCATGTGAGTATTGTTTTTTGTCTATGCAGGTTTACAAATCGGGGTGTGTTGGGAGGTCACTGGATATCACCCAGTTCCACAGCTATCATGAGCTGCGACGGGAATTGGGGCAGATGTTCGGTATTGAGGGGTTCCTTGAAGACCCTCAAAGATCAGGCTGGCAGCTTGTATTTGTTGACAGGGAGAATGATATCCTTCTCCTTGGAGACGACCCATGGGAGTAAGTGTCCAGTTGTGGGAAGACTTAATATGTAACTTTTTCTTAAATTTCCACTATGACAGAAGGAAGACCACATGTTTTTAAACTTGTTCCTTGTGTCACAACTTTTTTATTTATGGGGTTGCTTTTTCTTGTTTAGCATTACCTTCACATGATTTATATCTATTCAGCCCTGTGGTAGTGTTCAATCTTTTCAGAAGTGGCTTTTCTTTAGTCCTATTATAACATTATAATCTTCTCTTTATTTCCCTGGCATGGTATTTTCAGGGCGTTTGTCAATAACGTCTGGTATATAAAAATCCTTTCACCCGAAGATGTGCAGAAGCTGGGAAAGGAAGAGCCTGAATCCCTGAACCGTGGAGTGGTTGAAAGGATGAGCAGCACTAGTGCTGATGATCGAGATCTTATTTCTGGAATGCCATCTCTTGGATCGCTGGAGTACTGATTGTTGTAATGCTTTAAAAGAAGAGGACTAATTCTGATTCTCGATCTTCTCAAGGGTCAGAAATTCAAATTTCTTGCCTCGTAACCTGGCTTCTTTAGCTTTCGTCTAATTGGTCCATCTCCCAATTGTATGTTGTATTTTGTATTTGGATCTAGCTGTAATAGGACTTGAGGCATCTTCCATTTGTATGGTGTAGTTTTCATTGTAATCCTGTTGTACAAGTTAGTATAACGGCTCAAGATGAGACGTGATTTATACTAAGAATCTCGAAAGTGTTAAAACTTGTTATTGCGCTTCTACCTTTCAGACAAAGAAGCAGTTGAGGATCTACATCTGGTCTTTCCTGTAGGCAAATGTTTCTGATGTTTTCATATTAGTTCAAGAATTTTTTGATTGATGCCAAGTCACCAAAAATTTATTTATTGGTAAGCCAGGGTAACTTGCAACAATAGATGAAGATTACTTGACAATGTGAAAGGTATTTTTATTCAATTAAGACTTGTAATGAATTTGTTAAAGAAACATGAGGATTAGTGTACTCCATTTCAAATTATTAAAGTTTCTTTTCTCTAACCATATCCATTAGCGGAGCTATTACACTCTACATTTTGTACATGTGCACCCTCTCTTTTTTGAATATTTTTCCTTCACCTCCCCAAACAATATCATGCCCTAAAACTGGAGGAGGGTGCGACTGGCCTCGATATAGATTGAATTGAGAAATCGACTATATAACAACTGAAACTGTAACACTTAGGTCGACTAGGCCACCTGTCACAATCATCTAGACCAACAAGGTCGCAACACAATAGAAACTGAAAATATAAGGTCAACATGTCATAATAAAACTATTTGAGCTACGGGAAGTCGACAAGATCATAAAATCAAATAGAACTAAAAGGTACATACACACACATCCACAAAAGCCTCTAAAAAAGTGACAAACTGAGTGCACGGGACATGGTCACGATTTACCCATACTGTACATTAAAACACAATACTATCAAAACCAAAACATGAATCCTAAAAAAAAAAGGACTGAATCTGAAATCCTAGTGCAACTGGGCATCACCGCCTTTACCTGCACCTACAACACAAATGCAGGCAAAAGGGCATTAGTACGAATGACATGTACTAGTACGTGAGACTGGAAGTTATAAACATAAGTATATTGAAGACACTAAAATCAGAGCTAGGGATAGAAACAACCTTAGACTCCAGAAGCTGAAATCTCATAACAACTTTTCTATGTGAGTACAATCAAGTAGGGTGTACATAAGTCGGTTTGGTTTGGTTTTTCATTTAAAAAAACCTTAACCAACTATGTCGGTTTATTAAATCTAAAAACTAAATCAAACCACATAAAGTCAGTTTTTTCGGTTTCGGCTTTAGTCGGTTCTTTCGGTTTTTCGTTTTTACAATTATACGATATTTGAAAAAGAGATCAAATATATTTTCACTAACATGTGTGATAACCTAAACTTAAAAAATATTAAATGAATAGAAGTTTTCTAAAAGACAGTAAAATTCACTTGAGTACAAAATATTTTTTTGAAATATCAACGTTCATTATGTTAAATTAATAAGATTAAAGGCTACAGACAAACTGAGTACAAAACAAAATATTTACAAAGTAAATTGTTAATTTTGAATTTGAAAACTATAATAATATAATTGTAACTTCGGATCTTAATACAAAATAAAATATTTACAAATTTTACAATCCCAAATTTGAAATAAAATATATAAACATTCAAAATTATAAAAAATAAAATAAAATATATATATATATATATATATTATGTCGGCTTGATTTGGGTTCAGTTTGACTTTTTTTCTTTTAATACCAAACCAAACCAAGAGTGGTCGATTTTTTTTTCAACCGCCAAATCAACCAAACCACAAATAATTTTTTTTTTGATTTGATTTGGTTCGACGGTTCAGTTTGACTGTACGATTTGGCTTGTNGACGGTAAAATTCACTTGAGTATAAAATATTTTTTTGAAATATCAACGTTCATTATGTTAAATTAATAAGATTAAAGGCTACAGACAAACTGAGTACAAAATAAAATATTTACAAAGTAAATTGTTAATTTTGAATTTGAAAACTATAACAATATAATTGTAACTTCGGATCTTAATACAAAATAAAATATTTACAAATTTTACAATCCCAAATTTGAAATAAAATATATAAACATTCAAAACTATATAAAAAATAAAAATAAAAATAAAAATAAAATATATATATATATATTATGTCGGCTTGATTTGGGTTTAGTTTGACTTTTTTTTCTTTTAATACCAAACCAAACCAAGAGTGGTCGATTTTTTTTTCAACCGCCAAATCAACCAAACCACAAATAATTTTTTTTTTGATTTGATTTGGTTCGACGGTTCAGTTTGACTGTACGATTTGGCTTGTACACCCTAGAATCAAGTAAGCACATATACATTCCCTAATGGTGAACTGTACGATAATTCAGTCATAATGATTGATCCTGCCCAATCGAGATGACCATTTCGGAGGTGTAATAACTGAATAAACATATACCCACTCGATATGTATGTGGCGTTCGTGTACTGAACTAAAGCTACAAATATTATTGTATCTAGCAATCAATATTATCACATCGATGGTGTAACATAAGTGATGAGTCCGAGTTTTGGACTCATTTAGGGCTTTGTTTATATAGATTTAGTGTCCTCAAATGCTTATTTTGTGTCAATAACTGATGTTAAATCCTTGATTTTTAGGTATATGGATTGAGGAACAAAGCAAGGACACTAACAGGCAAAAAGAAACAAAACAGGCTAAAGAAATGAAAATGGGAGAGCCTGAGGATCGCCAAAAGCACTCGGCGTGTCGCTGAGTGGCTCATCAGACCGCCTAAAGTTCCAGTGTGCCAAGCTCTAAAAGAAAGAACCAAGTCAGCGAGGAAATGGAGCAGTCGGCGGATCGCCGAGTGATTCCGCAAAGCCAGGATAGATCGCCCAAAGTTACAGACCTTAAGGATGCTGAATGCCAAGGTGAAAGGGCGATGGAAGAGACCAAAGGTGTAACATCTCGCAATTTGAAATAGCTAGGAAGAAGCTAAGAATTGGAAATAGTCATTTTTGGAAAAAAATTGAAAATCTGGAAATTTGTTTAGATTAGGAAAAGTGAGTTTTTGGTGTACTTCCAGATATGGTTGGAAAGCTCTTGGAATGATCTTTCCAACGCCGTCGATTTTGCGCGATTCCGAGTTTGTATGAGTAAGTTATTCTCTTTGAAAGTTGGGTTGTTGGATTAAGGAAAGTCCAAATACGAATTTTTGAAGGGTAGTTTGGTCTTTTCCTTACCCTTTTATTTTAGTTTGTTTTTGGTAATTACTTAGGGGTCTAAACTGAACTTAGTCAGTTTACGCTTTAGGAAAAAAAGTTAGGGTTTTGAGAGAAGAGAAAAGAAGAGGAGAAAAGAGGAGGAAGGAGATGAACGTTCAAGATTCGTCAAGATCGTCGAGTTTGGCTTGTGGATTTCGTCAAGGGTGATCCCTACAAGGTATGTGAGATCACATAGCGTTGGGTTAATTCGTCCACGTGCCAATCATGATTTATTTCAATGAATTTAAGTTCTTGAAAGCTTATAAATTGAGTTCTTGAATGGGTTTGTTGAAGTTTCATTAGATTCTTGTTTTGTTGAATTCGTTGAGGACTTGTTTGATCCTAATCTGTGATTTTAGGTTCGATTTTGAGTAGAATCTGATGTACTTTGAACATTTAATCGATTCTAAGTGTTGGGTAAAAGAACCCACGAAGTTTAGAGGGTTTAGAGCCGAAAAACAAAGAAGAGATTTTGTCGGATGAAATCCGACATCAGTGTCGCGTCGCGGAGCTGGTTCCCAGTTTTGGGAATTTTCATTTCGTTTCACGTCGCGGAGCCGTCACAGAGTCTTCTGCCTCAGAAGTCATTTTTGAAACCAAAAATTAAATATGTCTCCGCGTCGCGGACCCACCCTCAGATATTGATTTTTGGTCTTTTTCTTATATTTAGCTATCTAAATTCATTCCTAAACATCATGAGATCTTTTCTATCACAAATCACGATCCTTGAATCCATAATTCAATTTAAGGATCAGTTAGGAGTCAAGTCAAGAGAAGTCAAGAAGTCAAGAGTTAAGTTAAAAGAAGTTCATAAAGTTTATTCTTTTAAAAGTCTTTTACAAACGTTTTAACTTTGTTTTAAGACTTAAGTTTTGAGTTGAGTAAAGAGTAAAAAGTAAAGCTTGAAGTTCATTTCTTCAAAAGAATATGGGGACTATGTATTTCCAAAGGGTTTAAAATGTTTTCACATTTAAACAAGAAAGGAAAACCTTGATTTCCAAAGAGCCTTTGAGCTAGTTTTCAGAAAAGAGTAAATGCTTTCATAATTAAGCAAGATGGGAAACTTTGATTTCCAAGATAGCCTTTGAGCTAAGTTTTGAGCAATTATCTCAAATCACATAAAGAAGTATGTTTTAAACATAAAGAGCTAGTATCATATTTTGGGAGTAGTATTGAGCACCGATATGGGGACGAACTTGAGTTCAGAGAACTCACGTCTCCATTAACCATGTAGCCATCATGGGTAGAAAAGGGTCATACTTTTTAGATGAATCTTTTTCGCATAGACTAGTGGATCCACTTAGTAATTTAGGTCCTATACCCCTGGCAGGGTATATGATGCGCTGGCAGGGTATAGGATGCGCTGGCAGCGTGAGAGAGATCGATGTATCATCACAATAGCTCTTATGTGATGGTTGTCGGTTAGAGAAACTTCTACAACAGTACTTCGTATTTTTATATACATCAGTTTATTTGTATTTTTACATACATCTCAGAGTTATTTGTATCTTTGCATACACACAGAGTCGACATCATGTTTTAAACAATTTTTCTTTATATTACACTTGTTTTAAACTGTTTTATATTGAAATGAGTTCAGTTATGTTGAGTTGAGTTGAGCCAGGTAAGTTCTTCAGTTCCTTTCAGATTCTTTTCAAGCCTATGTTGTGTTTAGCATTCCAACTCGCATACTCGTACATTCAATGTACTGTTGCCTGTTGGCCTGCATCGTATTATGATGCAAATGCATGTAACTAGGATCGGCATCCAGCGCATCGTTGATCCAGTGAGCAGTTCAGAGTCTGTTGTGAGCCTCTTTGCATTCCAGAGGATCCCTTTTGTTTACTTTCAGTATTAGATAGTTTATTAGGATGTCGTGGGCCTGTCCCGACATCCATCTCAGTTGTTTTAGAGGCTTTATAGATAGTCAGTCACATGTTAGTTCATTCGTCATCATTTTGTTACTAACTTATGTTCAGATTTGAGTTGCCATTTTGGCTAAGTTAAATGTTTATTTTCAAAACATTATGAGTTCAGTTTGAGACAGTTAAGTTGTTTAGCATTTGAATTTCTTTCTTATTGCATATAGTTTTCCGCTGAGTAAGTAAGCCAGGCCAAGGGTTCGCTTGGGGACATCAATGGTTCTCGAGTGCCAGCCACGTTCAGGGTGTAGGCTTGGGGCGTGACAAAAGGGCGGCTCGCCGAGTGGTTCAGCGAGCCCAACTTACTTCGCCGAAGGAGCTTTTGTAGCTTATTTTCGGCGACTATAAATACGTTTTTGAACATTTAGATTAATCTCTTGTATCTATCTTGGATATTATTATTGAGATCTAGAATCTTGGAGAGAGTTTTTTTCTCTAGAGTTTTCTTTAGCTTGGAAGGATTGAAGAAATTCACTTTTGAGAAATTGGAAATGGGTCTTTGAGATTCATCAAATTGAAGCATTGTAAAGATGAAATCACTCTTACCAGTTGATGGATAATCAATTTGGTAACAATTTTTATCTTTAAAACCCCAATTCTTGGGGTGTGATCATGCAATTATGGGTTGATTTAGTTTATGAGTATTGCTAATTGTTAGTTTAAATGGTATTTAAAAGTGAGTTTAATCATTAATTGTGGTTTAATTTAAGAATTGTAGTTGCAAATGCAGTTCTATGTTTCTGTTCTTGGCTTTCTCGAGAGAGAGGTTTTAGAACTATGATTTTTGATTGTTGGTTTGTGGATATTGGGTTGACCTGGGTTTAGTTCGACAGAGTGAATCCTAAACCTATTTCCACACATTTAGCCCGATAGAGTTAATGGATTAAGGTGTGGCATGTTCTTAATTTGCATGCTTGTTGATGTTCGAGAGAAATCACTTGATTCAGGGTAATTGTTCGAGAGAAAATTACCTCCCTTATAGTCTAGCCTACTCACTAATATCTAGCTATCTACTAATAGTTGCAATTACCTATATGTCTATATTTGCCTATAATCGATCACATCTCAATAATCCGTCTCATTATTGTTAATTCGTATTGTTTGTGACTATTTGTAATTGATAATCAAAACCAAAACCTTCATTTGACATTCGTGTCACCCCCAATTTGAATGATGTCTTTATTCGATAATTTTTATTTCTATGGCTAATTAGACCACATTCATACTTTCTAATTGAATCTGAAACACGTACTGCTCACTGTGGGATTCGACCCCAACTCATTTAGTTGGGTTTTATACTGATTTACGATCGTTGAATACCAGAATTGGATGAGGTGTGCTTGAAATATTAAATCAAAATGGCGCCACTACCGGGGAGTGGTGTTGTTTGAAATTCTTTTGGTGAAGTTGAATTGTATTCTTGTTAGTCATAGTTGAATCTACTTACTTTTAGTTTTGGTTTTGTGTTGTTTGTTAAAACTGAGAAAATGAGCGTATATGGTAGCAATGGTAACCAAGTGGACCACCCTCCTTCAAAGACGATGATTCTTAGGGATAACATCCTAGGTTTCAAGCACTTGGAGGGTGAGACAATCCATGAGTTGTGGCTGAGATTTCACACACTGTTGCTGCAACGTCCAACTCATGGAATTCCAGATAAGATGCTATTAGACTGTTTCTATAGAGGTCTTGGTCCTAAGAACAGAGGAGTGGCTGACTAACTTTCTCGAGGTGGTCTAATGCGACAACCCTATGCAATAGTATCCCAACTCCTCGATCGCATGACCAAGACCAACAAGGAGAAAGTGAGGGACTAGA
Organism: Solanum stenotomum; assembly: GCF_019186545.1. Taxonomy (NCBI): domain Eukaryota; kingdom Viridiplantae; phylum Streptophyta; class Magnoliopsida; order Solanales; family Solanaceae; genus Solanum; species Solanum stenotomum. The sequence goes on from NC_064293.1 coordinate 13,753,009, forward strand.
ATTTAGCCAAAATATTGACCCAGCTGGATCTCTTGGCCAAAAATGTAATGGAATTCGAAGTGTTGTGTAAAAAGAAAGATAGGTACATCTCTCCTCATGAGCGTAAAAAACCCACAGATTATGAGGGTGAACAGATAAAAGAGATACTCTCACAGGTTCTCCACAAAGTCAAAAAACATGACAAAGCGTTGAAAGAGATAATTGAGAATGTCTCAATGTAATCAGATGATTGCTTCTCATTCCATATCTATTAAGCTACCGGAGACCCAAATGGGCTATATTTCATCTCATTTCAACCCAAGACAACAAGGAGGGTTGCCTATTGATACTATGGCAAACCCCAAGAACGAAGCTTGAGTGGGTACTTGCGTCATGCCATGACGTTAACTAAGGCGCTTCTTGGGAGGCAAACAAAGTTTTTATTACTTTGTGTTTGTTTTTGGAATAACGGGTACTGATTGTGCAGGTCGAAGTGTGGAATGTGTTTTAAAAATACAGGTTGGCGAGCAAACTGTCTAGTCGGCGACTCGCCGAAGAGGTCGGCGAGCCCGACTTGGACCGCCGTTGGACTCACAAAAATAGCAGGTGGGAGTTTGTAAAACTTGGTGGGCCCATGGACGAGTCAGCGACTCGCCGAACAGGTCGGTGAGCTCGACTTTGTCCGCCGTTTGGACCCCCAAATTAACTGGAGGTCCTGTAAAACTCGGTGAGGTAAAAAATCACTCGGCGCATCGCCGAGTGGTTCGGCGAGGACGACTTTTATCGCCGAAGGGCCGCGAACTGAAAGGTTTTAAATGGCCAAAGATTTAAAATTTCAAACTCTTTCATATTCCCACACTTTTAGCCTCGTATATTTGCACCCACACTATATGATTTCTATATTTTTGCATTTTTATTACTTTTTGCTCTTGATCTCGTGCTCGGAGTTGGAATACATTGCCGCCTAGCTTTACAAACTCATATTTCAACATTGAAGGTTGGTTTTCCGAACCCCAAACTCTTGATTAACGGTTGAATTCAAATACATTTATATAAATTGTGTTGATGTGTTCTGGGCCTGCTTTGAAATCGTATTTGTATGCTAGTTTTCCTAGTTTAGTTTTGAAATCTTGCCTAACTTGCTTAAAATGTTTATTTCCCAAATTTTGTGCTTTAAAATTGATCATAAATTATTGGGCTGCATTAAATTATTGTTAAGTTTAGTCGGGTGAAGTCTGAGTAATCCAAATTGTGCTAAATGACGTGCTTTGCCTAATGATGGAGCACTTGACGTCATTCTTAAGGGAAAAAGTCGTCAAATCAATTTTGGGCAAACCGGGGGAAGTCTGAGTACCACGGTAGCTTGGGTCTAATGGGTCTTAGTTTAGTTGCATGACTGTGTTGTTTGATTTTGTGTTCGGGGGCAGCGGGATTGATTTTGGGAAACATGGTTGAAATTTGGCATGTTGGGCAGCTTGGCGAGCTGGATCAAGCTCGCCGAACCACTCGGCGGTTCGCCAATGTCCCCCTTGATCGCCCTTAATTTTGTGTTTTGGTTGAGTTTGAGTCTGTAACTTTAGGTGGGAAGCCTGAGCTCGCCGAGTGCACTCGGCGACTAGTTGAAAATCTCTATTGATCTCCCTTTCTGCGCCCCTAACCCCTAAAACACACTGTAACTTTCGGCGGGCAAGTTTGAGCTCGCCGAGTGATGTCGGTGATTTGCCGAAGGACCCTGCACATCGCCGACCGACCGTTTTTCTGGGTAATTTTTGAGCTAGTCCTTTTGGCGATCCCGATCTGGCTCGCCAAAGTGACTCGGTGACTTGCCGAGCAGTTCAGCGAGTCTTTCTGCAACCTATTTTCTGCATTTTTCTTGAACTGTTTCTAACTATTTCAAAAGTGTTTTGTAGATATGGCTAGACCAAAAGTAGCAGGACGAGACATGTTACCCCGCAAGAGGGTAAAATGAATCACTATCAATAAGGATGCAGTTGCATCCAAATCAAAGACCACAAAACTTCCTACCACAGGTGGGAAGAGTAAAGGAAAATGAAAGACATCTGCTCCTGAGTCATCGGAGGTCAGCTCCGATAGTGAGGGTGTGTACGCCACTCACCTCACCTCTTCTGAGAGTGAGGGTGAGCACCAGGACCCTTAGGCTAACATTTCTGAGCCTGAGGACGATCAGTTATTGCTAGCTTAGAGAGCTGAAATGCGCTTCGAAAGGTTGAATGATCCGTCTAGGATCAGGCACCCCAGGTCACTACTCTTCCTCCCGTTCCAGATTAGGCTGTCGTCCCAGCACTACCTACATAGGGTCCTTGTCCCCGATTTATGAACATATTAAAGGCTGAGGGACTGAGGACCATCATTAAGAAGAATAGACTGTCTATGGATGCAGTGATAGACCGGTACCCAGATATATGGCATACTATAAAGGCCCGCAAGTTTGAGATCTTCACTAAACCCCAGGGTTCTTATATTCCTAGTTGGGTCCGGGAGTTTTACACTGCCTATGAAGCTCTAGTGCGACAAAGGAAGAGGAATGCCGCTATATTCAAGCCGATAGATTATGTGGTTGTCAGGGGCAAGAAAGTGAAGTGTGATGGTGATGATATTAATGCAGTTCTGGAGTGTACATAGAAGATTGTTGATGACTACCAGAGTATGATTAAGACAACTTCACTGGAGGACATGAAAAGTTGGCTGACTCCTCTCCTTTCAGATGCTACTCTTAGGTAGATCGAGGCTAGAATGCAAATTGAGAAGAAAGACCTCAACATGGCAGCGAGGTACTGGTTTGGCTTCATTAACATCACCACTATGCCATCACAAAATGAGTCTATCCTCCGCCACACAAAGGTAGCTTGTCTTGGATCGATCATTGCAGGGAAGCGCATAAATTTATGCATAATCATTGCACAAGAGATGGCCATGAGGGCTAAGCAGCGCCAAACCTCTCTCCCTTTTTTGGTGTTGATCACTGAGTTGTGCAGACGATCCCGGGTGTCTCGCGATGAAAAAAGAACGTGGAAGTGATTCCCACCTCCTTTACTGACATCCGACGGATTGAGTGTTGCTATTACACCGGGCATTGATGCCCAAGATCAAAGTGTTGCACCGGGTATTGATGCCCCGACAGATGAAGCGACTATGAAGACATGATTCTTCTTTTCCTCCCTCTTTGTCGTTTTTATTGACTTTTGGTTATATTTGTTGCTTTTGAGGACAACTGCTTTTTTGTTTGTGGTGGGGTGAGGTATTTCCATACCTACCTCTTGTTGACTATATTTTGTATATATATTGGGTTTTTGTGTTTTAAAATGTGTGTTGATTCTATCTTGTGGATGTTTGAGCTTGTGGCTCCTTGTTATGAATGAAAATGGTTTTTGACCAATCTAAAAAAAATTGCCACCTTTTGTTGTGTTTGAATGTGGCTGTTCTTGTGCAAATTTGAGTATCAGTTATGATCAATACCGATGACTTGAATAGTGCTCTTAATCGAACAAAAATGAAAGCGCGGCTACGATGAGGCCAAATGAAGTTGCATAGACAATATGTGGATTTTTTGCATCTCGTTATCACTAGTCGGTTATCGAATGAAGTCTTTTATGATGAATATTGCACATTAGCGAAAGTGTGGAGTCTCGTTTGATATTGGTGTCGATGCCTTGTGTGATGACCTTACCGTGAACCTTGTGTGATGACACCTAAAATTTGCCCCGTTGGTCCATTGTCTAAGCGATACAATATCTTGAAATGATCTTAGGCAACGATTTTGAGGAGTGAAACAATTTGACAATATACGTATTTTTTGTGGCCAATATTGTGAGATGTGTGAACTTTGCTTGAACCCCTTTGAGCCTTATCCTTTTTTTGGAAGAAACTTGATGCAAATTGTGACCCCCTCTTTATCCATTCACCCATAATCCTCATGAAGTGTAGTTTGTTTGAATAGACAACTTAGGCCAAAAGACTAAGTTGGGGGTATGGTAAAAATAAAAGGTAAATCAAGAAGTATGAAGAAGTCCCTTTTGATCTATGGTTTTGAAAAATATGAAACCCCTCCATATAAAAAAAAAAAAGGGAGAAAAAAAAGCAAAAGAAAAAGAATGAAAAATTTCTGAAATAAAGTTGTGAAAATTGCCAAAAGAAATAGGGTGTTCGGTAGTCCATGTGAAAGTAAGGGTGGCAACGGAATCGGGAGGTACCGGTACCGGTTCCGATCCGTTCCGGTCCATTACCGGTTCCGTCTCGGTTCCGGATAGTGCCGGTTATATCCGGACTTGTTCCGGTCCGGAAGGGGTAACGGGACGGAAACCGGGATTTACCGGTCCGTCCCGGTCCGGTCCGGTTCGGAACTTTTTTTTTTTTTTTTTTTTTAATCTGAAATTTTGAAAAATAGCCGTTGGGAGCCGTTGGGCAACGGGTTTTGGGCCCCACCAACCGCTCTTTCACCCCATAACCCCCCATTTACACCTCCCTACCCCCCAAACTTTTTTTAATACCCCAAACTTCTTTAAACTACATTTTCAACCTTTTTTTTTAACTATAAATACCCCTAATCTTTCATTCTTTTCACGCACAAAAATATCTTATAATCTCTCTACTCTCTACTCTCTAAATTCTCTTATTCTCGACTTCTCGTTAAAATTACGAATTTGATCTTTGGAAATTGGAGCTTCAAAATTCAACTTTCAATTTTCGCCTTCCGGTCATACACGTCTACTTTTTTAAGTAGACGTTTGGTACATTCGTTCCAACTCACTTTTCATTTAGTTATTTATTTGTTTACATTTAATTATTTATTTTGTGAGTAATTAATCTCTAGTCTCTACTTATTTAGTTGTTTATTTGTTTAAAACTTTGCTAATCATTTTCGTA
>NC_064293.1:13758542-13813267 GCF_019186545.1 Solanum stenotomum
ACACATTTAGCTCGAAAGAGTAAATGGATTAAGGTGTGGGTTGTTCTTAATTTGCATGGTTGTTGATGTTCAAGAGAAATCACTTGATTCGGGGTAATTGTTCGAGAGAAAATTACCTCCCTTATAGTCTAGCCTACTCACTAATATCTAGCTATCTACTAATAGTTGCAATTACCCATATGTCTATATTTGCCTATAATCGATCATATCCCAAGAATTCATCTCATTATTGTTAATTCGTATTGTTTGTGACTGTTTGTAGTTGTTAATCAAAACCAAAACCCTCATTTGACATTCGTGTCACCCCTCAATTTGAATGATGTCTTTATTCGATAATTTTTATTTCTATGGCAAATTAGACCGCATTCAACCCCAACTCATATAGTTGGATTTTATACTGATTTACGATCGTTGAACACCTAGAATTTGATGAGGTGTGTTTGAAACGTTAAATCAATAAGCCATAATCATAAACACATATAAAGATGACTGGGCTCATAACGAGTCTATCTAATACATATAGCACATACACATATTGACTTTGAGACTATGACCTAAATAGGCATCTTCATGACTCGTGAAATGCAACTATGTACATGGAACGTATAAAGATTTCAAATAGCATGTAAGTACACCTACTTAATAACTTAAACAACCTAAGAAGGTTTAAATTACACAAGAATTCTGGTAGGCTTATGAACAATGGCGGATCCATGATTTTTGCTCAGGGGTTCAAAATATAAAGAAGAAGTTCAGGTAGTAATGCAAGTGTGTGGTGAGCGTAGTAGCCCCCTCGACATGCTCTTTGTAAAAGAATCATAAATATTTCATTGATTATAGAAGTAAAGACTAAACCAACCAAAGATATCGAGGACAGAAATACATTGATAAGAATTTTAGCGGATCGACTATATTATATAAATTAATTCCTAAAATGCGTGAAAATTAAATGATGAAAAAGGGAGCGAGATGGGGAAGAAAGATATTTACCTTATCATGCTAAATTTAACTTACTTTATTATACCATATTAAACATTTCTTTCTACTTTTATAATGCTCCATTCAAGCATTCTTAAAATTTCTTGTGTTTTATACTTTTATTTTGTAATGTTTTACTTTAGTTTTCACTTTTTAAAAATTTTAAATTAGTATCCATTCAATCACATATTACTATGAAAATCGTCAAGATTCTCTAAAAGTGTGTAAGAATAGAGTCTCTAATATTCAGAAGATAAATAAATAACATTGTCAATTTTTTTAGTTCATATAGTTCAATTTATTATGTTAGTCATAATTTGTAAAAAAAGACAAATAACGAATAAATCAAATAAGTTTAGTTTTCAACTCTCTAAAATAGAATTAAAAATATAAATTAAATTTCTTGAATTCTATAAATTAATATTTTTAAAAGGATGTTAACGATATTTAAGTTTCTTCATTAAATTACATCTAATTTACCTTTTTAAAAAATATTATATTTCTATCACAATTTCAAGTTAAAGATAATTCATCATATTTAAAAGATATTTTCAAGTTAGTATATGAAAAAAAGTTACGTTGAAACAACACGAATAATAGATGTACAAATAATAAAATAAAATTAAAAGAAAAAAAATGTGTCTAATAAATTTAAACAAAAACAAATTAAAAAGAAGAAATGGAATAAAAGGGAAAAATAATGAAAAAGAAGAAGAAGGTCTAAGCCCTAAAGTTCCATTTTCCAAAGCATTAAAAAATAGGGGAAAAATGTTCCCCAAGGGATTTGAATCCATGACCTAGGGGCATATCGTGAACCACTTATCCACTGAGACAAGCCTGTACTTTGTGTTCAAGGGGTTCATTCTAATATATATACCCATAAAATCAGAATTTGACTTTATTTATATAGTGTCATTTTTTGACGAGGTGGTTCGGCTGAACCCCCTAGGGTCCACCTAGGTCCGCCCNTTACATCTAATTTACCTGTTAAAAAAATATTATATTTCTATCACAATTTCAAGTTAAAGATAATTCATCATAGTTAAAAGATATTTTCAAGTTAGTATATGAAAAAAAGTTACGTTGAAACAACATGAATAATAGATGTAAAAATAATAAAAATAAAATTAAAAGAAAACAAATGTGCCTAATAAATTTAAACAAAAACAAATTAAAAAGAAGAAATGGAATAAAAGGAAAAAATAATGAAAAAGAAGAAGAAGGTCTAAGCCCTAAAGTTCCATTTTCCAAAGCATTAAAAAATAGGGGAAAAATGTTCCCCAAGGGATTTGAACCCATGACCTAGGGGCATATCGTGAACCACTTATCCACTGAGACAAGCCTGTACTTTGTGTTCAAGGGGTTCATTCTAATATATATACCCATAAAATAAAATTTGACTTTATTTATATAGTGTCATTTTTTGACGAGGTGGTTCGGCTGAACCCCCTAGGGTCCACCTAGGTCCGCCCCTGCTTATGAACGATGATTTAAAGACATTTCACCGTCTTTGCGTATAACTTGAACAAGAGAACACATATTTCTATTTCTATATAATCCACTAGCATTTAGGATCTGCACATTAGATATATATATATATCATGCTCATAAGGTGCTTCCTTTAGACGTGTTGACAATTATACAATTAGATTCTCATTATTTATGTCGACAAACACAAATAGCACTTTATTCTTTTGCCTTATTTACATGAAACTATGGAACTCTTATACATAACTAATTCATTGCCATAACAATTATAGGACGAGCTCATAGTGCACACGATCAGGAGTCTCCATACTCAATTTACAACTACGACCAATTGTATATATATCGTCATTTGCGTCGCATTCATTTATTTTAAACAACTTAAATAACTATTGACTTTCACCATGCATTTAAAACCTTTGAATAACACTATATCATGACTCAATATGAATCTAAAATGTAGGAATATTAGTCCTATCAACGACGTAGATTCATGCTTGATAAATGAAAAAAGGACGCTTGAACATACCTCAAAAGTATTATCTAAGATATTCTCTTTATAATTTCAATAAAATGCTGCAACATATAAAAAGGTAATAATATAGCCCATACCCACCGAAAAAAATCCACAATCCAAAAAAAATGAAAAAAAATCCAAAATCGATAATCGTTGTTTGATAATAATTTGTAACTTCAAATTAATGATTAAGAGAAGTGTAAGAACTCTTACCTTATTAAAATAACTTATAGCTACGACAACATATCAATAATTTCTTGAAAACCTATTGTTCAAAGCACTACACAAAACACAGATAAAACTATGTCAAAATAATGAGCTCAACATGTAGAACAATTTTTATGAAACTCCTAATCTCTAGTTATCCAACTCTAAGGAGTAGTTTGATCTAAGCGAAGCTTAGACTCTTTTCTCATACTTGGGACAAAGCTATTTGTCGATAAAATGACTTTTTGAAGATGAAATCTCAATATATATCCATTTCACCGACTTGGGCCCACCTTGTCATGCATGTTATATTGACCCTCTAACTTCATATAAATTGGGAGATATGATCATTCCAAATCAGACCATATACAAGATAAATTGAAATACTTCCCCGAAATAAAATCTTCAAATTGATTTTTTGTTACCAAGCTTCCTTTGGCCCAAAACTTTAAATTTTTTCTTTAGTCAGCTTCGTATACTCATATCATATCATGATCATTCATTTGAAATTTTATTCTCTCAACTTATTATCAAATAGCGTAAAGTGGGAAAAAATAATTTTTGATGCGTACTTTTTCAACTTGGTGAGTTAGTCACTCTAAAATATATGGAGTTTACATCCTTCCATCCTTAGAAACATTCTTCCTCAAATGAGGGTTAACTTCACTTTAACATATTTTCAAAAATTCATAACATTAACTTAAGATAATGGTTAATCAAATACATACCTCGATATCATATTAGTATTGTAAATTGTTGAGGATACTTCTCCATCGTTTCTTCTTCTTCATCCCAATTCATCTCCTTGACATTATTACTTTGTTATAATACTTTAACTGAGGCAACCTTTTTGGTCATAAGCTTCCTGACCTAACGATCAAAAATAGTTGTTGGGACCTCTGTATAGGTCATTTCCTCATAAATTTGAACATTATAAGGAGACATAATATATATTTAATATTTTATGCATTTACGTAACATCAATACATAAAACACAAGATGAACTCTTACTAACTCTAACTCATAGGCCACATTCCCTATCATGTGGATAACTCTATAAGGTTCAACATATCTAGGACACTGGACATCCCCTATATGGTATATTTCATGGGACGTACATTACTCTTGCATCTTCTCATACTTTCATGCCGACATAATCTCTCTTTTTATCATGGAATAATTCAAAGGACTTGAGTACTCTTTTTCCACGTGATTTATCTTAATTTTTGTCCTTTTTGCGACTTAGAGATAGCAGCTCTGAGTTTGACACATGTATATCCACACAATCATTGACTCAACGTTATACATTTTTTTCACTATCACCTCCAACAACATTTGTACCAACATCAATATTTGTACATGATGTGTCATGACCCAATTATGCCCTAGACGCGACCTGTTGAATAAAATTCTGAAAAACCCTAAATAAGACACTTGACATAAGCAATACTAGGAATTTAAGAAAAACAAAATAGTAGTCTCAATCATGATAATTGATAGAAAAAAAAAGAGTACAACTCATAAGCCGAAACATTTGTCTCACATAAGCTTCTATTATCATAGTATGTGACTAGGACAAACCCTTAGCTCACGACGTAAGTCTGAACTAGAAATGACCTGAAAATAAAGCACACAAGTGGCATGACCCTCGGAACATGAGGATTCACCAATCCAATCAAGACGGAATCAATCCACTAGCCACGTGCGTGTGGAGAAATGCCAGACCCTATATTATGAGAAAATATAGGCACAAATATACATTAGTACGATCGATGTACTAAATATGGGGAAATACATTAAAACGTAGAGATGAAAATATGATGTACTTTAAACATAATATACATGACCAAATAAACTGTATAAAAGCCTTTAAGAGAAATCATAAATTGTATACAAGGTCGATGCATATTGAAAATCATAGGAATTACTTTGAAAAAACTTTTGAAGAAAAACATAGTTCATTTGTGGGATATTTACCGTTAACCAACAATAAGACCATGTGGGCTATAACATGAAATTCGATATGACCCTCTCACCGAAAAAGAGAATCTACTTGACAAAGTAGGACTTCATATCATTCATTATTGCTAAAGTGGATCCACTAACTTAGGTCCCCGAGGCTACCCCCGTGATGTAACACAGGACCTAGAATCACGAGTGATCCCAAGCTAACCCTGAAGTTGGCATATCATAAGCATACTGAAAGATATCTAAATGAAAACATGAACTAATGTGGAAGCTAAATCAATTGATAACTGAAAGTGGGGAATACCCAACTAGTCTGAAGTATAAAAACATACTAAGAGTTTAACAATACTGAAAGATAAACTTAACAAGTCAAGCTGATTTTAGTACTATGTCTGAAAAGCCTCTAACTGACTAGAGTTACTGGGACATGCCCCCAGCTAACTCTAGCAAGATTGAAAACTGAATAAAAGACTAAAATGAAAAACATGTCTATTGTCCTCGAAGTATGAGGAGTCACCACTAAAGCTGCTGAATACGGATCGAGTATCGATCTATGCATGATCTGAATACTGTGTACCTGAACCTACATCATGAAAGGATGTAGCGCAAAGTATGCGTCAGTACTTGGAATATACTGAGCACGCAGGACATAGATAATAGTTGAACAAAGCATAACTGATCAAGGACATAATCTAAACAGAATAATAGTACTTAAATATACTGAAAGGAACTGAACTGAATGCAATGACCAAGTACTGATTATTAACATAACATGCTGAGACTGAATACTGAAGTATAACTAAAAACCTGGTCAAATGCACTAGAGTTTGACAGTGGGAGCTACTATTAACCGACATAAAACCACGTGAGCTAAACGTGAAGTCCGATGTATACGCCCCATCGAGAGGACCCAATATATATTGCTATAGATATAGAGGCATCACTGGCGTGATTACTAAATCTGATGCCCATCAGAGGGGACTTATACTCTTACGAAGGCACGTATTTCTAGGACTATGTGGGTATACTGAACCCTAGTCCAACTCAGTGTTAAGTCTACTCCCAACTGAATATGTATATGAAACATTATGACTGAAATACTGAAATGTTGAATAGCTCAAAATACTAACATACAAAATTAGAAAATGTAACAATTATATAATGATAATGTGACATTTGAAAACTGAAGCATGATTATCTGTTTTACTGACCTAGCAAGTGTAATTCATGAACTAAGAAAATCTACACAACTAGGGTTCTGAGTTTCATACAAGGAATTTAAAAACGATTCCAAGAAAATATGATAATCTGATTAGGAACACTATAACAACTAAATCACAACAAATATCTAAAGTTTCTAGAAACCCTTGGTCTAAACAAGATATAGGAAATCAAGAGTCTGATTGAATTCTAGGAACTAGTGGACGAAAGGAATCCACTATTGAAATCACACATACCTGGTGACGAAATCTACGAAAAAATCCTTCAATTTCGGGGGTGGAACTTGAAGGAAACCTACTGGTTGTTCTTGGGAAAGCTTGCGCCTTTTTCTTCTCTGTTTGCTCTAATTTTGATGAATTTTGGAGAATAAAGGTTCTGGGTATGTCTGACTATGCTATTAGGCTTAAACTGAATAAAATGATGTAGTTTAGGCATTAAACAACGTAGTTTAAGGACCCCAACGCATAGGAAAATGACCTAAATGACCCTAACTTAAAAGCTGACGAAGGTCATCCACGGAGGGACCTACGGAAGATCGGTTGACCTACCAACCGTTGGTAGGGGTTGTCGGTTAAGCTCTACCCGATAGGGCTTCACTAAAATGAGCATAAATTCTTACTCCGAGATGAGATTTTAGCAAATTAGGTGGCGTTGGAAAGAAGATTCAATTATCTTTCATTTGATAGGTCATAGATCACCTAATTCATTTTGTGCTAAAAGACGTGACTGTTTGAAGTTGACCCAACAACCACTTCCCTCCAATTGGCTGCTGACCCTCATAATCATATCAAAACATATGGAAACACAATAACCAAAGATTACCAATTCAATCGTAATTTCATAATAGAACAAGTCCTTTCAAAATCATGATTTAATATATTTATTCATTAAGTCACTAAACTTTTTAAGCATCTAAATCATAATTTCTTCATATGTGAGAAAATCCTTTCACAATTCATTGATACTTATCTCAAAAACATCTTTTAGTCACAAATCATTCTTTTCATAAAACATGCATAAATTCTTAATTAAATTCATAATCATAATCCATAAGTTCATCTTCGAAATCAAGCATAAGTCATGGGTTTGTCGCGCCCCGTTTTTCTCAAAACTGGTTCTGGTGCACGACCTAACAACTCTTTTGGGCTTTGGGTGATGAAGAGTCGCCACCTAACGAATTAAGGCGCGTTAGGGCACCTATCTAACCTAACTAAGTCTAACTAAGGTCTACGAACCAGAGATCAGGGTAAGGGTTCAAATTACCTCGAGGGAAAGGTGTTAGGCATCCCTCGAGGTCCACAAATGTGGGTCCCGACCGTATCTCATGCAATATGTGGGGGTTACAAGTAGCATTTAAGGTCACTTCATTATTTGATTATTTAATTAGCATGATTACTAGGTGATGAATAAATATTAAACAATTAAAATCGATTTATTTATTAATTTAATAAACTAAGCATGCAAAACTATGTGATAACAACATTAAGCAATTAAGAGCACTTAAATTATTTTAATTAATTAGTTAAACATGCAACTAGGTGATAACATAATATTAAATATTTTAATTAATTAATTGAGCATGCAAGACTAAGTGATAAGTCAACAAATAAATTTTAAACAATAAAGAGATAAGCAAGGAGATAGAAATTACAAAAATAGATAAGCAGGCATTTTTATTTTAATTAAACTACCCCAAATAAATATAATTATTATAAACAAATAAAGGGACAAAGGAAAGGGAGACTCTGAAGGACTTTAGGATCAGCACTCGACTTTTTTTTTATTTCGGTCGATTTCTCGTAGGGACAGACAAAACCAACGTTTGTCATTTAGACCGAGTCGATGTCATCATCTCCATAGGGCCTAAACTACCCCTACCCCACCACCGCATGCTTTTCGTCTCTACAAGGTGCCTATCGTCCCCGCTTAAGGCCCAAGAGGCATTGGACTACTATTAGGGTGGAGTTAGACAAAAATAAAAATATAATAGGCCCACCTAGACACCAAGTCAAACAATTTGGACGAACATTTAGCACGTAGGGTCTCATATTGGCCTCTATATTTTAATTTAAACATGCTAGCAAACACACATAAAGTGAAAGGTCTCATGCTTAGGTGTGTGAGCATACAAACATATAAGCAAACTTTATAATAATGTGATAAATAATTTAACAAGGACAAAGGGTTATGACACAATGCAAAATTTATTTATTTTATTAATAGAGCATGCATGAAAGTATTAAGCCTATAGATATGATATCTAAGTGATGAAATAAAGATATAACAATTACAGGTGTAATTATTTCTTATTCAATTTGGGGTTTAAATAAAGGTCTGCAACAACAGTTCAATAGATTAACATGCTGAGATTTTGTTAACAACCTAAAATTAATTAAGACGTGATTTATTAGTTGGCAGGCATACATCATTAAGCCTGTAGATATTATTTAAAATAATTCATTAACACCAATTTTATTTATTTGAATCCTATAGGCATGATTTCTAAGTGAAAATTGAAAAGTCACTTGACACCTATATGTATAATTTCTACACCCAGATAATATATTAGGAATTATCTAACTCCTATAGGCATGGTATCTAAGTGCACAAGTTGAGATTTATTTTCTTAGGCATGTATTGGAACTATTTAAACCTATATGCATAAATACTACACTCAAATAAATGTTATAAAATTATTTAAATCCCTATTGACATATTTTTAAAATGGCAGAAAAAATAAATAAATTAAGACAATGATCACACGTTGTTCATTTTATTATATTGAGTAGCTTAAATTGAGTAAGTGAAGCAAGGAGCAGCCCTACATTATTTTAGGCATTATTAATTTAAGAGGGCAATCATATAAGTTATCTAAAGCAAATTATGATGGGTATTTAAAGTGTTTAATTATATAATTGATTTTACGCTAAAAGTGGACAGGCGCCAAGTAACTTATTTTATTTTAGACCGATCTTGAGTGAAAGTATTAGAATAGGAACGATTTTTTATCCAAATATAATCCTATAGGCATGCTTTCTACCTTCATATAACATGTATAAAAAAACAATTAACACATTATCTTCAACATATAAATTCCAATTTTAAATACGAATTTAATTATTTAAAGATCCCATGAGCATGAAGGTTGTAGAATTTTTATTTATTACAACACTTTTTATAACACACGCACAATTTATTTAGTCATTTAAACACATAGCCATGGCTTCTAAAAAACCACGTGTTATGACAAATTCATAATCTTATTTATTTGTTTAAAGGAACTAGTTGAACAAGGAGCCGACACATCATTTTATTTATTAATAATTAAGATGATGGATGATATATTACAATAACCCATAATATTATAATAACCAATTAAAACCGACCAGCTTCCAAAACTGTAATTAAAGGTTAAATAGGTGATTAAGACAGTGGCATATTATTTTATTTTAATTGGATCTAAAACATATTTGTAAAAAAAAAGGGACTAACAAACAAATCAACAAACTTGTAAGCATAGTCAATAAAATAGACAAGTAGCACGTAATTCCCCTCCTCCCTTAGACGATCCCCACATTATTTCATATAATATTAGAGAGTTAGAGTTATACAAATATTACAAATCGTAATAAAAGAACAAATGACTAAAATATACAACATTAAAATAACTTAAATACAATAACTCATCCGAAATTCTTCTAGGAGACTCTTCAACGTCTTGAACTCTAAGTTCAAAACCTGCTAAAAGGGATAAAATAACACATACATATAATAGCAAAATACTAGCGACATCAAATATTCATAGCAACAAATTTACTTTCATAACTATAGCAAGACACATAAGAAATCCAATAAAGAGCGACTATAGACATATTGTTACACATTGAGAGAGAGGAACGAAAACTGAATCGGAGGCTCCCTTGTATTTGACTAAACACATAACAATGCAAACAATGCTAAAAGTTAAACTAGTAAAAGGATACTAACCAGTTATACAAAATTAGATATCAGCAATGAAGATATTTGAATGGAAATGTCAGATCCAAAACAGCAACACAGTAATAAGAGACAGAGAGATCCCAAGCTTTACTAGAGTTCTTATTTTTCTTTTATGAGTAGCTATAAATTTTATTCTTAAAGCAAGTAAGTATCTGCCAAGTCCCTAGACGTGAGAGTGTTTTTATTCAAGTATGAGTAATGTGAGAGGTGTGAGCAATGTGAGAGTCTCCTTCCCGTGTGTAAAATTGAGTGGAAGAGTGTCCTCTCTTATAAGAAATTATGAGCCTTATTTATACAAAAGGGAGGGCACAACATAAAAGGAAAAGAAATAATTAAGGAGACAATTAGAATTAGTTTTCCTTATTTTAAAGGAGAGCCAAAATTAGACTTATTTTAAATTATTTTCTACCAAAATATACGCAAGTAAGAAAATCTGGTTAAGCTTTAATTAAGGTGAGAAATATTCACTAACATATATTTTCCTTGTTAAGAAGGAAACAAAAAAAAAGCCTTATTTTGATTTAATTTTGCCAAGTATAAACAAGAAATCTGCCCGCTTAACTAAGGTCAAGAGATTAATTAGCAATAATTACTAAATCAAAAGAAATATTCATGCTAACACATTTGCTTATACAGATACAAATAAAAGGTAAAAGAATCAATTTTCTAACCAAAACGTAATCAAACCACTTTAAATTAATAATAACGAAACCAATTAATCACACCGAAATTTGCCCAAAACTCATGTATCAACTTTACCATAAGTTGGGAGAGATCATAATCTCATACTACCACAAAAACTTTAACAACTAATTGAACAAGTCCGATAATCAATCAATTAAATCCTAATTACACCAATTTCTAATAAACACCTAAATTGCTTCAACTATTTTCCAAAACCATGCATATCAATCAACAAATTAATTTGTCATGATTAAAATAACTTTAACTTAAGCGAAATTGATTAACAGA
The DNA here is from genome assembly GCF_019186545.1 of Solanum stenotomum. NCBI lineage: Eukaryota > Viridiplantae > Streptophyta > Magnoliopsida > Solanales > Solanaceae > Solanum > Solanum stenotomum. Next base: position 13,769,890 of record NC_064293.1, read on the forward strand.
CATAGATTACAGCGAACCATTGCCAACAGTGAACAAATAGCAGTGATTAGCATAACACGAGCAATAAAAAAAAACAAATAGATGGCAAGATTCCCAACAAATGAATTAAACTTCAACAGAAAAATAATGAACAAGTAAGCCATAAACATAGATTTTTCTAAGTTTTACCTTATGTATGACTAACAAAACACAAAATGGATGTTTAGAGGGTTGTACCTGGACAGATCCTTAGCTAGATTCGAAAAATTTACCGAATCTTTGCGGAGAGAGATGTATTTATGCGCTGCTGCTGCTGGCTGCTGGAGTGCGCCTGGTTGCTGCTCGTTGCTGACCAGAATTTATCCGCGTTGGCTGCTGCCTGGTGGCTGTTCGAAGGGGCTGGAGACGCCGATTGCTGTCTCTGTGCAGCTGCTGCCAGTGCTGCTGGCTGTTGCTGGAGCTGCTGGTCGGAGAAAAGAGAGGAGAGATACAGAGGCGGCCAGCGGCTGCTGGCCTCGCCGGAGCTGCTGCTGCTTCTCGACATTCTCGCCGGGGGAGAGGAAACGAGAAAAGAGGAGACGGAGAAGAGGAGATGAGGCAGCGATGGAGGCTAGTGGTTGCCGTCCTCGCCGGTGGTCTTCACCGGCAATTTTCGCCGGTAAAATGGAGAAGAGAGTTGGCAGGTGGCGGCGGCTAGTTTGAGAGGAGAGGAGGAGATGAATGAATTAGGTTTAGGAGTCTTCTTTTTAGTTTTAAAAATAGGATATAAGATCATTCGATTTCAACCGTAGGATTACAATTAGATGAGCGGCTAGGATTTAAATTAAGGATGGACGGACGAGATTAAAATAAAAGGGTCTTGGAATGGCCAAAATTGAAATAAACATTAGTTAGGATTGAAATGAAAGGTGGCTATAATTGAAATAAAATTGGGAATTGATTAGGCTAGAATTGAAAGGAATTAGAGTAAAATAGGCTACAAGTTAAGTGATTTAGAGGAAATTTAAAAGAAATGCTATCCAATTTAAATACTACAAAAATATTATAATTAAAATTACTTAAATTTTAAAACATTTGAAATATTTCGAGTTTTACTAAAAATTTAAAATATTTTAATAGTAATTACAATAATTTTTTATAAAAGCATGCATACTAAATATAATTTTTTAGACAAAATCGATTAAAATTTTAAACTCGACATATATTTAAGAATACGTATTTAATCGAATAGCATTCCCAAAAAGGGTTAAAGGTCGGTCAAAATTGGGTGTCAACAGGGTTCATATGAAATTAATTNTACCAATTCAATCGTAATTTCATAATAGAACAAGTCCTTTCAAAATCATGATTTAATATATTTATTCATTAAGTCACTAAACTTTTTAAGCATCTAAATCATAATTTCTTCATATGTGAGAAAATTCTTTCACAATTCATTGATACTAATCTCAAAAACATCTTTTAGTCACAAATCATTCTTTTCATAAAACATGCATAAATTCTTAATTAAATTCATAATCATAATCCATAAGTTCATCATCAAAATCAAGCATAAGTCATGGGTTCATATGAAATTAATTGAAAATCATGTAATTGAATCAAATCATTCATAATAAGATTGAATATAAATAATTGAATCATAATTAATAGAACTTGTGAAGATTTACATGAAACCCTAATAGAATAGGGTGAAATCAATTTAGGAGATTGCGATACTTTTGGGACCCAATAGATGAAAGGAATCCATTGGTGAATTCTCACATACCTTAGCAATCAAAGCCTAAAAGCAATGGAGAAGAAACCCTTGAAGCTCTTGAAATCCTAACCTTCACCTTGAAAGTTCTTAAGAGAAAATCGGAAAATAAGACTTTAGAACCAAGATTTTGTGAGTTGAGTGAATGAGAGGATTTAGGCTTAGTCTTATAAGTAAAACAAGGTTGTAGGGGTAATTATAGAACCAAAACAATGTAGTTTGAGCGTTTATTAGATAGGAAAAGATCAAAAAATCCTTAATCAAAATTTGTCGAATAGGGTCTATGGCTTCGACCTACGGTCCGTAGAAATTTCAACGGACCATACTAGTCAATCGTAGATCACTTACCGAACTCAATATTTCTGATCGATTCCATGAGACCTTCCTATCGTCCATACAATATTCTACGGCTCGTAGACCCCAATCCCTAGAACCCCTGTTGAAGCCCAAAAGTTCACTAAGTCTGGATCACTTATATGGATCCCTCCTACGATCCGTAGACCACCATACGATTCATTTTGTTCATTCGTAGGTCAGCTATTGGGACTTGACATTTTCAATTTCTTAATATCATTTCTTCAACACCTTTTTACGGATCGTAGATCGATCCACAAAAATTGACATGAGATCAATTTCCTGCACCTTTTCAACCTAAACATAACTTTCAATTTTTGAGGTGTTACATGATGCATCAAAAATAACACTCCGAAATCAAAATAATTTTCATAAAGTGATAATCGAGCCTAATAGAATTGGACAAATTCGTCTTTCATAATCATTTAGTTTTTTTAAATTTTATCTTAATTATGTATGATTTGATAAAATGTTTATTGTATTTTTTTTATTTTTTTGCATATTTCATCTATCAAAAGAGAGTGAATGTGTTCTTAAGGAGTGCATTAGAGGTTGTATAATATTTTCGTTACTGAAATTTGATATAGAATATGACATGTAATGTTTTATGAATTAAGTATATAATTTAATTATTATTAGTAAATTTTTGTATTATCTATTCATACTCTATTAGTTATTGTTATTTACTTCATTTGCAGATATTGTATACTTGACTTTCAAAGTACATTTAATTTTTTTTCCTGATTTTTGAGAAAAAAAAAATCAATTTCGAGATGTTTAATTGGTTTAGGGATGGAAGAAAAAAAAAGTTTGTCACGATCCAACCCATCGAGACGTGTGGGCACCTACTTTAACACTTAGGTAGGAGATCCCTTTTCACCTAATTTAAATTAGATCATGCGCAAAATAAATAAAACATAATCGAACACCCAATGCAATTATGAAATTACTACTAACTTGATTTAGATCAATCCAAGGTTATTTGTAAAAGAACACACTGACATTCCCCAAGGAACTAGTCTAATCAGGTGCAAGAGCTACTAGGATGATACAATTTATAAAGAAAATAAGACACAATTCCCATCATTAGGAAAGATGAGTAGAAGCTGTCATAGATCACCATCGATCTCACCTATGAAACATCATTGAATACTGCAACCAGACTATGCCAAGTGGCCTAGCAAAAGTAGTATCAGTATAAATAATATGTACTAGTACGCATCATCAGTCGACCTGAACTTACTACATAACATCATATCATATCATCATATTATATGAAAAGTGGAAAGAATATTAGAAAAAAATTAGATTACAATTTTACCCTTATATTAAATTTAAATGTTATAAATTATTTAACAAATTAATATCTATTAATCAAAATGTTTTAAAGTCTTTTCACCTTGTAGATTTATTGCAAGCTAAAGAGTACTCCTAAAGAAATTATACATTGATTTAGGAAATAACACATTGTTCAATTATTAATTTAATTAGTACAAAATTAATAAATTTATAAAGACATTAGATAGTAAAGTCAATTTATAGCAAACTGAATTTTAAATACTTTTTCTGTCATATTAATATGAGGAACTTTCGCATATAGTCACTCAAAAATAGTCTTATTATGCTCCATAGCTATAATTTGCTAATTACAATTCGTAGCTACATGTTATAGGAAGGAGAGTGGCGAGCGAGACTAGGAGAGTGAGGAGAGAGGCGAGCGAGAGAGGGCAGAGAGTGGGAGAGAGGTGAATTGTATATGTATATCGGTTAGATAATTGTATATTATACATATGTATTTGTATATTCTGGCGAGAGAGATTGGGAAAGGGAGGAGAGAGGCGAGCGAGATTGGGAGAGGGAGGAGAGAAGCGAGCGAGAGAGGACAATAATTTGTATAATTCACATATCGTTTGTATAATTACATGTACATTTGTATAATTCACGTTTTTTGTATAATTTAATAATATAAAGTCTGAAATTATACAAATATAATTAAACTCGAAATATTGAATTGATACAAACATAAACATATGAACTTTAAACAATTATACAAAATCTATTATACAAATTACATTATATAAATTATATTATATAAAATCCAAAAACTACACTTTTATACAAACTTGAAAAAGTTATACACAAAAAAATTGAATGTATATGATGACAACACTGAAAAACCAAATGAAATCATCGTCATATACAAATATAAACAATCGTATACAAATACAAATCAAACAAAGAATTGTTAGCTGCGATTTATACAAATATGACGAATTATACATATAAAACGTGACTAATATACAAACTGGAAGTCAGCCCACGTAATTAATGTATAATGTTAGTCGCGCGTGGTAATTATAACAAACTATAGCTATGATGAGTAATTAAGTAGTATAAATTTGCTTAACCGAGTAATTTTCCCTATTAATATTGCTTAATGAATCATCAACAATAATCTCTCTCTAAGTATGTCAACAAATTTAATGCGAGTGATTAGAGCCGTCAAAATGGGATTAGCCCATAGGGGCAGCCCAACTCAACTCGTTATTGGGGTAGGGTTGGAATAGATTTTTCAAGCTCATTTAAAACTAGGACTTATAAGCCCAACCCATATAAGCCCTTGACCCTTGAGGCTTAATTGAGGCCGGGCCGGGGTCGGCCCATGGGCCAACACTATTTATTTAAGGGTAACTTACAACAATCTCACTAGTATATGAATTAATTTAAGTAACTAATTACTTAAATGCACGTTATGTTGTAATATTATGAATCTTACCAAATTTTAGTATGTTTAGATACATGTATCTCAGAATACATAGACTCAAAATTAGGTGAATTTGTTCTAGATACACTCTACCCAAGTGAATTCGCATGTATCTAGGATACATAGACAAAATCCCACGCCTTCGTCTCCCTCTCATCTCGCTTGCCACTCTCTTATATCTCTCGCATATATGTGATGCATCACACCAGATACATGTATCTCACATATCTAGTATCCTAGATACATGCTAATTACACTAGATTTTTTGAGTGTTATTGAAACAACACAATTGTTTGCCATATTTGATTTGCAAATATTCTCATTTTCTTGATGTTATAGAATTTTAAGTTTGAAAAGGAAAAAAGAAGGGCTAGCCCACCCCAGCCCTCGATCCTTCTAGGGTTGGGTTGAACTGAGCATTTTCAGGCCTTTCCAAATAAAGGGCAAGCCCGCCCTAACCCTTCAAATTCATTGACCCGTGAGACTTGGGGCGGGTGGGATTAGACCAGTCCTTTTTGACAACTCTACAAGTGATTATGACTATTTTTTTAATAAAAAAATAATGAAAACAAAATAATAATTTATGAAGCATAAAGAAGTTAGCGAAAATTTAGGTAGTAAATCACAATTGGATAAATATCTCGCCGGAAGATATTGAGGTAGAGAAAAATAATTTTGATATATTAAAGTGGTAAACATTAATGAGTCGAAATTCTTCATTTTTATTTATACCAATGACTCGTAATGTGTGTGAGTTTCATTGAAAAATCATACCAAAATAAATTGAATCAAAGTTATTTTAAATCAATTTCGATTAACATTTTACCAAATCAAAAATAAAAAAATGGAACCAATTTCACAAATCTAGCCGACCGAACGCGCCCCCACCACTGAAGGATGGGTAGCACATGCCTCCTGTCAACTCACAACTCCATTGACGGCCATGATCACCCATACGGTTCTCTCAACGGCTGCGATCTCCTTTCTCCCAAACCTTCCTCTGATAACAGCAAGAAAGAGAGAAATGAGACATTAGTATTAGCTCTCTGTTCTTTCTCTCTCTCTACTGTTATCAGGTCGACCTTGGTCGGGTGGGGTAAGCTGAAGTTGAGCTTAACTGTGATTCTATCAACTTATTGAAGAAAAGGGGTGAAGAGTAGCTGAAAGTTTTTGATAGGCTTTTGGTTAATGCATGTGGAGATTGTTGGGGAAAGTGTGGGATCATAATGGGGAAAAGGTGGGGTATCTTGAGAATAAGGGTGATGAATTGGTGGGAGTGTTTAGCGTTTCAGTTGATTTTGAGAGTTGGAATTGAGGGTTTTGTGTAATTGAGTGGATAATTACAGGGAAGGATGTTGCTGTAGTACTACTACAATTTTCTTAGATTTTTTAAGGGAAGTGGCTTTATAAAATATATGAAGCTTTCAACATCAGGAATGGGTCAGCAGACTCATGAAGGAGGTATCTTCTACTTCTTTATACTTTTTCTTCTCTTTGGGGTATTAGCTTTTTGTATATCACTGTCGGTATGTTTGTGTTACACTTTGTTTTTGTTCTAATAAGATAAAAGGAATATATGTTGATTTCCATATGTGAATGAGATCATCTTAAGTATCTGTAATTAAGTCCAATTAAATTATTGCTGATGGATTTTTTATTCTGAAAGTAGAGAAAAAGTGTTTGAACTCAGAGCTATGGCATGCGTGTGCTGGTCCTCTGGTGTGCCTACCAAAGGTTGGGAGTCGTGTTGTTTACTTTCCTCAAGGCCATAGTGAACAGGTTTTTCTCCTTTAACCACATTTCTTCCTTATCACACAAAGTGATTTAATCCATTATTAGTCAAATAACTGATGGTCCCTTACTGGAATGGAGTGCCAGGTAGCTGCAACAACTAATAAAGAAGTTGATGCACATATACCTAATTACCCAAATTTGCCACCACAGTTGATCTGCCAACTCCACAATGTCACAATGCATGTGGGTTTCATCAATTACAATCTATGTTTTCTTAATTCTCTAATGAATTACTATTTGCTATACAAGTTGTATTAGGCGCATAGATAATTGATAATTTGTCGAATTTCAGGCAGATGTTGAAACAGACGAAGTATATGCACAAATGACTTTGCAGCCCTTGACACCGGTACTCCCCAGTGTTGCTATAAATGATTCTTAATAATAATGCCCTTTTGCATCAACTGCTTGTGAATGGGGTCACAAAAATACTCTATGTTGGATTTCAGGAAGAACAAAAAGATACTTATCTTCCTGTTGAGTTTGGAATCCCTAGCAAGCAGCCTACTAACTATTTTTGTAAGACGCTGACTGCAAGTGATACTAGCACGCACGGTGGCTTTTCTGTCCCTCGTCGTGCCGCAGAGAAAGTTTTTCCTCCTCTGGTGATTACTGGTCCCATGGTCTCGCCATTTTGACTTGGCTCTGGAGCTAAGCCTGACATGGTTGTCTTTTTTACTGGCACTCAGGATTTCTCGCAGACACCACCTACCCAAGAACTAATTGCGAGGGATCTGCATGATGTTGAATGGAAGTTCAAGCATATTTTCCGAGGCAAGCTCTAGATGTTCCTTTCCTTGTTGCTCTCTGTAGCTTTACATTGTTTAGAGTATCGTCAGCTTTTATCTAAAAGCTGGTGGGTGTTTTAACTCTTGGAGCAAAAACTAGACACCATCATGAATTGGACATGTGCTTCATCTCTGTTCCTGTTGCAATTTCCAATTAAATCATCTGATTTGTGCACTTGTGTAGGGTTGTACTGTTGTTTCCCAGTTCATACATTCCTATCCTGTTATTATATTATTAAAAAACGTATTGTGTCAGTGTCATATGTCCATGTGTGTGCATCTAATTACATTTGAGTGGCAAAACTGCCAAGAAAAAGGACTAGCAGAAAAGTAATGTAGTTACGGTAATTTTTAACCATTAATTTGTCATTATCCAAACCACCGTGATTGACACCACTCTTGTCAAAGGTGCACTTAATCCCTGAAACGAGGCTCAAAATGTGTTGAGCGCTTCGCTTCGCTCAATGTGCGCTTCAGTGCCTTCATCTAGGTTCTAAGGCATACTTTTCCTTGCCAATGAACCTCTTCTGAAGAAGCGACACTAAACAATTGATTTTTCACTTTATAGTAAGTACATTTCAATTTCTTTGTTCTTATATTTGTCATTCATGCTTATAAACTATTAGTCTTAGACTAAACATATATATTGGTATTTTTTCTCCCTTTGTGCCTTTTTTCATTAAAACCACATTTTATTTGCGATTTGCGTTTAAAGCCCCAACGGACCTTAGAGCTTTTTTGTGCTTTTTGCTTTTGTTAACACTGATTGACACCCACACTAACCCCTCGGTGGGCGGACTAAATCTTAGCAACTAAAGCAAGTTAATATTAAGATTCACAGCATCAAGGAAAGCATTAAGACAAGAAATAAGAGTCTCAACCATAATAAATAAAAAGATTGGAATTCTAACGGTTACAATCCCATAATTTGAAAGTCATCATACTAGGACTATACCTATCAAACGTCTAAGACTAGCAAAACAAATAAAATAGTCCAATGTCTGGAAATAAATGACATTTATTATCAAAAGATCTGTGGTAGCCTGATATGGAAGTAGCTCACCCTTAGATCTGAAATGTAACTGCGCTAGATGTGGTGCTGCGCAGAAGACATGGTAGATCATGAGATCTTCAAACATAGTGCACATAAAATACTATTTTTTTATTTGAAGTTGAAGATGACAAACCTTTTGAAGAATGAACGAGATTATAGACTTTCTCGAGAATAAAGAGGAGAAATTGGATAATGTTTGAAACATAAATAAGCTTTGGCTTCCTTGTCAAAAAAAGAAGAAGCTTTGGCTTATCAAAAACTTAGGAACTCTATATTTAATGGAGATGCAAGAAACATAAATGGAGTACCTTAAGATTATCTCCATGGCTGCGATGCACTGCTTTTCTGATGAAGAAACCTATGGACAATGAGAGAACTTTGCTATGCATGTATCGCAATAGAATGGATCGACATTCTTATTTGCAACTCTCCGTCTTGTGTTATTTAAGACTCTTTGGGGTCGTTTGGTAGAGTGCATAAAAATAATGCTAAATAGAGTGTATTAGTAATGCTTGTATTAGTTATGCATAGATTAATTCTTATACATTGTTTGGTTTGGTGTATTAAAAATAGCATGCATTCTATAAAAATACTTATTTACAAAAATATCCTCCACAATTATGGTAGAAAAGATGTAAAAGGGGTTTTGAGGGGTAATTGAGTCTTTAGCCATGCTAATGCATGCATTAAATCCCTTTGCATTACTAATTCCTAGAAATTCTTGGTATTAGTAATACATCAATATACAATAGAGTCAAGCATTAGTTATACATAGCATAAAAAAGTGACCCTTTGGGGTGGCCCAGTGGTTAGGGCTTAGGATTTCCATGTTGGAGGTCTCAGGTTCGAAACTCCTTGCCAGTGAAAGCAAGGGGTTTGCCTCAAGTCTTACTGAAATAGGATTTCCTTTTCGTGCCATATGCGCTTAGACTTTACTTTTTTCCCCTTTTTCTTCCCGGGGAGCTAGCTTTGAAACAAGGTAATAGGAGAAACTAAATAATCATCGAGCGAAGATTTAGCCACCCCCATATGTTTAATAATTGCATCGTGGCCCTCTTTAAAAAGAGGAACTTTTGGCATCACTACCTCATGGCAAGCTTACTGAGTATCCACCACATTCCTTTCCAAAGATTCATTCTAATTGGTTTTTCGTCGCACCGAGCTTGTCTAGTGCGGGTTACCTCTCCTATGTGGTTTGCGAGCTATTGCATAGGAGCGGGGGTTTTACCCTGTGTGCACCCAAAGGGTAGCGACGACGGGTTTCTCTCGTCATAAAAAAAACATAGCATAAAAAAGTGTACCAAACAAAGTACTATTAATACAATGAGTTAATGCATTCATTATTTTTGCTAATACACTCTACCAAACCCTTTGAGTGGACATACTTTCTTTTTTCTTCTACTTTGGGGGAAAAGTTTTTTCATTCCTCTGTAAAATGAAAACCGAGCAACCCTCAATTTTATCCATTTATGCAAAGGGGGACATAAAAATCTGATGTTAAAAATACCTATGGTCCCAATAGGTATCCTAGAGAGGTTTGGATATATCTTGAAGTGGTTGGTGTAGCATGGTGGATCAAGGTATTCAATGTCATATTAAAGAGTGGAAAGATGGCAAGTGGATTGTGAGAGAGTATAGGTTTCGATAGGTAAGAACGATGGATGATTAAAAGTTGTGAAAACTATTCTTATCAAAAGATATTGGAAATTGTGCAAACTATCATGGAATTAAAGTTTATGACTTATATGATGATCATTTGAGAAAGAATTATAGAGTTCAAACTTGAAATTTGACTGTCATGTGGATGTGTAAATTGTAATAATACAAGATTGGACAAGAATATGATCACATTCAGCAAAAGTTGCAAGTAGCACGTGTAGAGGTAATCAGAGAAGGTCGTATGAGATGGTTTGACCATATCCTATGTATACATACCTACATATGCATTGGTTTGTATGTGTAACAGTATGATGATAAAAAGTGATTTAAGGGACAAGGAGATCGAATCAATACGGAGTTATCCAATTATATAATACAGTAAAAATAAGGGAGATGATACTAACTAGTTGCAATTTAGGCTAAGTTGTTGTTGTACTTACATTAGGTGCAATTTTTGAGGACTCTTTGTAGTCGTATTAGAAGCTTATATATTGGTACACCGTACAAGGATAAATATGAGATTTGGAAAACCCTATTTTTACTTGAACGAAAAACAAATTACTTAATCGTGGAGTAAAATGAACTTGAGAAGAGTATAGGGGTTGGACAGAATTAATGTTGTCAACACTCAACCCAAGTCCCAACTAATTGTTATTGAGTGCACAGTTGGTTGACAGTTAGGAGAGAATGGACAGATAACCCGCAAGTGATCCAAGCTCACAAGTCGGATCAGAGTCGTTGTGCTAAAAATTTACTGTTGACTTTGTGCATTCATACTCATATATGCTTGTCTATTCATTCCCTGCAACACAAGTCTCAAGCTCAAAGGATTGACCTCTAATATGCATCCTTTTCCTAGCTTAGTTGCTCCTGACATAAACTTCCACGCATATTATCAAATTTGTTGTGTTCTCTTTAATCTCCAACGTTCTTTTTAATTTAATGCATGCATAAGTTGATCCTCCTATCAAGGTTCTCCTGTGGCACTAAATTGTATGTCTAATTGTCTATCTATAATCCGGTTAGTACTTGCCAAATTTTCTTCATCAAGATTCCTAAAAATTGAAGTATGGGTTACCAAGACTTTCGATGATCATTTAGGGGTGGGATTATGCAACACTATAATTGTTTTGTTAGTGATGTGAAAGAGGATAAGGAACAGGATAACACTTCCTCCATCATGTTGTATGACTTAGGATGTGCCAAATGGTTTAACATCATTCGTTGATGACATTATTTTATGTTACTTTCACAACTCCTGAAAATTCTAAATTCATGTGACTTCACAGTTTAAACTTTGATACGGTGTTTCTTCAATCAGATATGTTTTTTCCACTATTACTCACAAAATACGTAAGTCATATTAACATCTTAAATTTCAGTTTCTTTGAAACATCATTTGTGTAAAATGGGATGAAGGAAGTTTTTCTAGGGTATTGGGGAACTTGTGTCTGATTTTTTGGTTAAAAGTGACACTGAACTTGTATATGTTAATTTTAATTTAGCAACACTGCCTATTAAAAAAGTAAATTAGGCGGCAAAAACTAAAATAGTATGAAATTGCACTAAAAAAATACAAAAGGTGGATGGATAGCCTAGGGTGGTGGTGGATGGAGTATGGAAGCAGGATAAGTATATTAGTTACTCCCTCTATCTCTAAATCCCTTTTTACACATTTCAGTGTTGTAAGGAGGTGGAAAAAACTAAAAATAGTATGAAACTGCACTAAAAAAATTAGAAGGTTGATGGATGGTCTAGGGTGATGGTGGATGGAGTATGGAAGCAGGATAAGTATTTTAGTTTAGTCTTTTGTTACACATTTCAGTGTTGCAAAAAGAAGTTAAGGAGTTCAACTCCCGTGTTATATTGGACAGTTGGTGGCAAAAGAATACTACAGTTCTGAATATACTTTATCCAGAAAGAAAATTACAGTTAAAAATATAAGTTTATGCTCATTTCTACTCAAGATTTAATTATTTAAACTCTTGGTACATGTAAATGATACATGTCAAACTTTATGGACTTTCACACGCAATTTGATATAATGCTTTCATTCTACCTCTCTTTCTCCACGAGGTACTGGTAAGGTCTGCGACTCTGCGTACATTCTACCCTCCCCAGACCTCACTTGTGGGATTTCACTGGGTATGTTGTTGTTGTTGCTTTCATTGATTGTTTTGTCATCCTAATCCTGTTAACTTAAATTGGAGTCTTATATTCTTTCAAAAATTTGTTTTAATAACTTGTTGGATAAAAGGATGCTTCCTGATTGCATGTGGAAGGAAGGTGTAATGCTGTGTTGTAACTGATAAATGTGTACCAGGTATGCTATCATCTGTTTATGTTTTCTCACTTTGCATACAGGACAGCCTAAGCGGCATCTTCTTACTACTGGCTGGAGTGTGTTTGTTAGTGCCAAAAGGCTTGTTGCTGGAGATTCTGTACTTTTCATTTGGTACTGTTTAGTCAGGCTCTATTGACACTACTGTACATCAGTCACATATTATTGCATGACAGTTTCCTCCATGCTTTTTCCTGAGATAGTCGGTTCTGTGCAGGAATGAGAAAAATCAGCTCCTTCTGGGAATTCGGCGTGCAATTCGACCCCAGACTGTGATGCCATCATCAGTTCTATCTAGTGATAGCATGCACATCGGATTACTTGCTGCTGCTGCTCATGCTGCTGCTACTAATAGCTGTTTCACTGTCTTTTTTAACCCAAGGTAGTACGGAACAGTACTCCCCCCTTGTGTTTTCATTTATAGCTATTACCTTTTTTGCTTTTTTCTTCTCACGTGCTTCTTGTGTTAGGGCTAGCCCATCCGAGTTTGTTATACCACTTTCAAAATACATCAAAGCTGTATATCACACATGCGTTTCTGTTGGAATGCGCTTTCGGATGCTATTTGAAACTGAAGAATCAAGTGTTCGAAGGTATGGAATGAAGTTGTTTTATCTTAAGTGAAAGATTTCCTTTTATTTTCTTGATGTCATATTTCCTCATCTATTCTGTCTGAAGTGCTATCTAAGTAGGCTTGTAGTTTCTTATTGATGTATTGGTCACCTATTTTAAACTTAACTGCAGATGAAGGCTCTCGAATATGTATCTTTGCCTATGTTTTGTTTCATCATGAATTATAGTTGGAGAATTAAGTCTACTTATGTAGAATGATAAATTGGGGTGATGTTCCGGGATTGTTACCCCTATGGCCCATAGATGTGCATATCATTCTTGTCTAGTACTGGGGAAAATATATTTGCATTCTTGCATTAGGGTTTCAATTAATGAAGTTGGTGGTTAGTTCTGGTAAATAAACCAATTTTTGAACCAGTTAAATTAAAATTTCATTGCTAGTAAGTTGGTGCCGTACCTTTGTGTGTATCATTGAAATCTTTGGCCTGTATATTTGTTAGATAACTCTCTCTCTCTTTTGATAAACCAATAAGATTTTATGGATGTGTGGACAGAAACAAAAGCCAGTATACAAGAGGTATACCAAAAAGTATAAAACCTACAAGAAGAAATGGTTTTCTAGAATAGTCCCTCAATCTTCTAGCTACAGGGATCTCATGGGTGCACCAAACGGAAAATAAGGGATAAGAGGCTACTATCAACTGTACATAATTCATCTCCACCCCTTCAAAAGATCGCATGTTTCTCTCTCCATAGTACCCGCATAAGTGCTAATGAGCAATATTCCAAGCCGTGTGCCATCTTCTCCATCTGCCGCAATTCCAACTACATCATCTCTTTCACAGTACTTGGCATCGCCCATTGTACTCCAAACCAAGTAAGGATATCCCACCATAACCTCAAAACAAATTGGCAATGAAAAAGAAGATGGTCGACATCTTCACCTGGATCCTTACACATAAAACACCAGCTAACATAAGTGACCTGTCATTACAATAGATAACTCTTTTTCGGTGGTTCTGTCATTTTTCAGATACATGGGCACAATTACTGGGATTGGTGACTTCAATCCAGTTCGCTGGGCAAACTCTCACTGGCGGTCTGTCAAGGTACATGGACTATTATTTTTATTTTCCCTTAAGCATTTCTCTATTATTGTTCTTTTGTAACTACATTAGTTAACATTGTTTTTCCATTCATGTGTCAATGTTTGAAGGCTTTTCTCTTTTTTCCTTTTACTTCGTTTGAGGTTCGGGTGGTGGGTGGGTCGGTTCAAGTCGAACCTCACACATCGGGTGGGTTGGATCCTTCTCATGTGTCAATGATCTCTCTCTCTCTCTCATGTGTTTGGCTTTCAACCGGAAACCACATTCTGAATCAACATCAAACTAGTGCCTTAAAATATTATTTCTTCAATTGTTATCTGTGGTTTGCCTCTACTTTTCTGCTGCTTGTAGCTCGTCTCTTATTAACTATAAGAGATCAAATGCTTGTCATCTATCAGCAATTCATTTAACTTGAAAGTTAAATAGTTTAATGTCTAAATTTGATCTAATGTTTAACTTCCATGCTGCAACGTCTGACTTTCTGTATGGTGTCAAGTTCTTTTTTCCCCCACATCTATCTGGCATGGCTTATATATGAATGTAAAGGTGCACTGGAAGGTTTTGTGCATTACTGCATTTGATATACTTGACTCACAACCCTTCAAAATCCCTGATTCACCTGTGGTGGTCGCACATAATTTGGGTGTGGTTCGGATCCACACTGGATTTAGATGTATGACCAATATAGATTGATTGGGGGCCAAACACATATACAGACCCTTAAATTTGACTCTAATTTTCATTTTGATGCTTTAACTCATGCTTGTTCCATCCAGACCCTCCAACATCATAATATGTGTGCCTTTTAAACACAAAATGCTGACATGGTATAATGTGGGCAACACACAATCTTTTGAGCGTGTAAAAAGAGAAACAAAAGGAAATATTTATTCTTTTTAATTATAATTATTGTCTTCTTCATCTTGTTTATATGCACTGCCACCTCTACCACAACACCACTACCCCCGGGACATCAATCATCTATGTGATCACTTTCTCCGTTTCATTACCATTTACAACACCTCTACCGCTATATTTATTGTCTCCACCATCATCGGGTTCCATCTCATAGCTTTTCCTACCTCATTTACCACCTTCAATGGCATAATCAACAAATCTCAATACAATGATCTATATAAAATCCTAAAAAATAGTACTATAATCATAGTCAAAATTTTCTATTTTATCAATATGGAAGAAGCTAAAGACCAAATATTGTACTAAAATTTCAAAATTTCAACTTTTCTAATAATATCACCAAGAAAACACAATTCATAAAAAAATCATTTTAATATTCACCTAAAAATTGATTTTAAAAAAGTAAGAATTCGAAATTGAAATCCAAAAATGGATCCAAACAAGTTTTAATATGGTGGATAACAAGGGCTGAGGAGAGAGCCACAAGAGAATAGAGAAGGAAGAAGAGGAGGAAAATCTGAAAAAGGGAGAAGGGGAAGGAGGTCATCGTAGAGGGCAGTTGAAAATTTTGAGGTTTTTCTTTTTTCTTTTAAAGCTCAAAATCTTATTTTTAATCCAGAGCCAGGTGTCATTTTCTCAGTGGCTTATAATGCCATGTCACCAGCATGAGAACTGCACATATATTTAAGTGTCAAAATGAAAATTAGAGTTAAGTTTAAGGGTCTGTATATGTGTTTGGCCTTGAATCTTGATTGGGTATTTGGCTTGATTTTTGGGTTTATGTCTTGTGAAAAAAATAGTAGGTGCTTATAAAAAATAAATTTTTCTAGTTTAGTTAAATTACTTTACTTAATCAAATATTTACTCATATTGGCTGTATCCCCGTATGAGGTACTCGCACCCGAATCTGAGCAACATAACTTCACATAGCTTTTGCAGAAATCAGATTTATAAGTGCTCTAATCCTTATAATTTGTCTAACAGCTAGTTGTATGAAAATTATCTACAACAAGGATATTACAGCTCTATAATCATATACTGTTTGTATGGTGAAAAACGTTCACTTTTGTTGATAACACTTCATATTTATCAACAAATTTCTTGAAATTATAGGTTGGTTGGGATGAGTCAACTGCAGGAGAGAGGCAACCGAGGGTCTCATTATGGGAGATAGAGCCTTTGACTACTTTTCCGATGTATCCATCTCTTTTTCCTCTAAGACTAAAGCGGCCTTTGTATCCAGGAACCTCATCTTATCAAGGTATGGCACACTGAATGGTCATGTGGTTAGAGAATTGAAACTGTAAATCCTATCTTTCCTTCATTTTGGGAAAATTGTGAAGTCTGCAGTGTACTTATCAAGAAAGAAAGAATTTGGGACTAAACCTGTGGTTTGTGTTTGGTTGAGGAGATTACCTAAATCCAGGATAAACTTTATATCACAATCATTGGATTATCTTTCCCAGATAGAAGGTGGGAAGATTTATAATCCCAGGATAACCTGCTTTTTAACCAAACAGCCCCTTAATGTCTCTTCTAATCCCCAAAGTTCTTCATCCTCTCTTCCCCACCCAAATAGCCATGATATAATGGGAAAAACACGAGTCTATAGCAGTATCATTGTTCAGATAGCCACCAATTCTCATTCCAGAAGTCATACTAGTAATTTTTCTCCTTTGCTTTTGTAGATAGTAACAATGAAGCTATTAATCAAATGGCATGGTTAAGAGGGAATACTGGTGAGCTAGGACCTCATTCAATGAATCTTCAGTCTTTTGGCATGCTTCCTTGGATGCAACAGAGAATTGATTCAACAATTTTCCCAAATGATATAAATCAGCACTATCAAGCTATGCTGGCTACTGGTTTGCAAAGTTTCGGGAGTGGAGATTTGCTAAAACAGCAAGTAATGCAGTTTCAGCAGCCTGTCCAATATCTCCAACATGCAAGTACTGATAATTCCATTCTGCAACAGCAGGAAACAATGCAGCAAGCAGTTCATCAGCATATGCTGCCTGCTCAAACCCAAATGCTGTCAGAGAACCTGCAAAGGCAATCACAGCAGCAATCCAATAATCAGTCGGAGGAACAGGCTCATCAACACGTTTACCAAGAAGCATTCCAAATCCCACACGATCAGCTCCAGCAGAGGCAACCATCAAGTGTTTCCTCTCCATTTTTGAAAGTAGATTTTACAGATTTGAACTCAAAGTTTTCAGCATCTGTTACTCCTTTGGGCATGCAAAATATGCTAGGTTCGTTGTGTTCTGAAGGAAGTGGTAATTCATTGAATATCAACAGAACTGGTCAGTCTGTAATCGTTGAGCAGCCACCCCAACAGTCCTGGATGTCAAAATTCACGCAGTCACAACTAAATACGTGCTCCAACTCTTCACCACTCCCAACATATGGGAAAGATAGATCCAATTCTCGGGAAAATTGTAACTTGGATTCCCAGAATCAAGAGCTTTTTGGTGCTAATGTTGATTCTTCAGGGCATCTCCTTCCGACCACAGTGTCTAATGTTACTACTACATGCGCTGATATGTCCACAATGCCACTTGGGGCTTCGGGATATCAGAATTCTTTATATGGTTATGTGCAAGACTCTTCTGAGTTGTTGCACAATGCAGGACAAATTGATCCACCAAATGCAACCCATACATTTGTCAAGGTGCCAGTTCTGCTGTTTAAGGTCAAATTTTTCATTGGCTTTAGTGCATCCGACAATTATGTGAGTATAGTTTTTTGTCTATGCAGGTTTACAAATCGGGGTGTGTTGGGAGGTCACTGGATATCGCCCAGTTCCACAGCTATCATGAGCTGCGACGGGAATTGGGGCAGATGTTCGGTATTGAGGGGTTCCTTGAAGACCCTCAAAGATCAGGCTGGCAGCTTGTATTTGTTGACAGGGAGAATGATATCCTTCTCCTTGGAGACGACCCATGGGAGTAAGTGTCATCATGGGAAGACTTCATTATATAACTGTTTCTTGAATTTCCACTACAGCTGAAGGAAGAACATATGCTTTTAAAACTTGTTCCTTATGTCTCAACTTTTGATTTGTAAGGTTGCTTTTTCTTATTTAGTTAACGACTTAACTCACAAGTCTGTTATCTTACCTTCACATGATTTTTGTCTATTCAACCTATGGCGTAGCGTTCAATATTTGGCTTTTCTGTAGTCCTATTATAAAATTATAATATTCTCTTTATTTCCCTGACATGGTATTTTCAGGGCGTTTGTCAATAACGTCTGGAATATAAAAATCCTTTCACCTGAAGATGTGCAAAAGCTGGGAAAGGAAGAGCCTGAATCCCTGAAGCGTGGAGTGGTTGAAAGGATGAGCAGCACTAGTGCTGATGATCGAGATCTTATTTCTGGAATGCCATCTCTGGAGTATTGATTGTTGTAATGCTTTAAAAGAAGAAAACTAATTCTGATTCTCGATCTTCTCAAGGATCAGAAATTCAAATTTCATGCCTCGTAGCCTGGCTTCTTTAGCTTTCGTCAAATTGGTCCATCTCCTAATTTTATGTTGTATTTTGCATTTGGATCTAGCTGTAATAAGACTTTAGGCATCTTCCATTTGTATGGTGTAGTTTTCATTGTAATCCTGTTGTACAAGTTAGTATAATTCGCTGAGGTGTGATTTAAACTAAGAATCTTGCAAGTGTTAAAACTTGCTTTACTTCTATATTTGGCAAGTAACTCTTGAATTGACTGAGTTCTGTTTCAATTTAGGTTTGTTTTTGTTTGAGAAATTTGAAGAAGAGAATAGATATTGAGAATTGTATTCATTGACTATTTCCTCAAGATAATGGGAGGTAAATAGTTGTTACAAATAATGTAAACAAGGTGTTATAAAATATTATAGTGTGGATGTCCACTACACCAAGCAGTTACTCTTACCCATTATCTCCATAACTTTCCTCCATTATGAAGATAACCATAACCTCCATAACCTCCACCTTTATAACCACTATTCTTGTAACATTACACCTCCATAGCCTCCTCCATAATATTCATGATTAATGTCACGTTTATGATCAACCTTTTGTATGCCTCTATATTACACCCATAAATAGAGGAATAAGGGTTCATATTGTATACACTTGATTATTTGAAAGAATAAGAAAAACTCTCATCTCTTGTCTTCCTATTTATATTATCATCTTCAATATTTCTTATCTTGTTTTGCTTTAGTTTTACAACACGTTATCAGCACGAGTTGCTCATTCTCCGTCAAAGAATCAATGGTAGGTATTTCTTGATTTTTATGAATTATCCTAGTAATTCTTTGGCTGCAAGGTATACTTCATATCCTATATATTATTTGTACTAACAAAATTTATTTTGTGGTTATTTTAAAATGGTTAGTAAATTATGATAATCTTCATAACAATATTGTGAGGGACTATTAAAATGTTTTAATTTATTTTTACTTGGGACTTTTATTTGGTTCCAACTTGTTGTTCTAATTAATTAGTTTTGTTCATTTTTATTCAATTTTAAGTCACATTCAGATTATATTTATGGTATTCAATATTTATTTTTTGGTAATGCATTTGGTTTATTAAGACATTGGTTGAGGGTAAGACAATGAATTTAGGTTTCACCGCACCAAGTGGGTAAGACATCGAGTTAAAGTCTCGGTGCACCATCATAATAAGAAGTTGGGTTCAAGTCCTATTGATTTATGACCAAAGGCGTCTTTATATGGGCAAGACATTGGGTTTACGTCCTAATGCACTATAGTGATGATATGATGATGACTAACATAAAGTTTTATACTTTTGACTGAAAGTCATGAAATTTACCCAATTAATTTGCTCCATTCTCTTATGTGAATGTGGTAGCAGTGCATAATATGTCTGAAAAATGACAAGTGGTTGAATGTATAAATAGGAGTGT
Source organism: Solanum stenotomum (assembly GCF_019186545.1). Taxonomy (NCBI): domain Eukaryota; kingdom Viridiplantae; phylum Streptophyta; class Magnoliopsida; order Solanales; family Solanaceae; genus Solanum; species Solanum stenotomum. The sequence goes on from NC_064293.1 coordinate 13,789,887, forward strand.
GGTAAAATGTTAATGGTCATCATTGTGGTAATTAAAAGGAAGAACATTATGGGTTCTTAAGATGCTCCTTCAAATGTGAAGGTAATTTTGTCCATTAAAGTGGTATGAAAGGTTATTGGACACATTGTTTCTTAAGATGCTCCTTCAAATGTGAAGGTAATTTTTTAAGGTAATTTTTATCCATTAAAGTGGTATGAGAAGTTATTGGGCACATTGTTGTTAGTGCAACCCAAATTTGAAAAGTTTTGTAAATCCTCCATCAAAATAAAGGAATACAAAGTGATAGTACATTTGGTACATTTGACCTCTTAAAGTGATGTTGAGGTGAGTCACATAAATTTGATAAAGCCAAATCATGACAATGAGTTTCTGATAAAAACTTATGGAGCATGTTCAAATGGTTATGGTTCATTTCTTGAAGAAAATGTGACTTGTGTTCGTATGGGTAAGAACATGTTCATGTATGGTTGGATAAATGTCACATTTGACCTCTACGGGAGGTTTGAGATATTGATTTTTTTTTTAATATTTTGACATAAATGGTCATTTTGATCATACGATTTGAATACTACACAAATATTGTGGTATGTTTTATCATGAACTATTGGAGGGCAAAAGAAAGAAGTAATTCTTTTCTATAAAGGTTGTGGTCATGACCAAAATAAATATTATTGTGTGGCAACACAAATTTGTCATTGGTTATCAAGAAATAAGTCTTGCATGTAATAAATTTAATCATGACAATAATAATAATTTTCTCCTTGAATGAGATGCTCACCATAAGAATGGTGTTGTGAAATTTGTGGTGGTACACAAAATTAATTGAGAGTTCCGAAAGGGCTAATTTGTTACTATCCGGAGGAATGAAATAGTTCATAATATTGGGGTTGTAGTAAGTCTCAAAAGAAACTTTTTAAGTTTCGAAGGAATTGAAATAAAATTTATTATATTGAGACTGTAAATTATTGAAAGATTAAATATCTTTAGATTACTACAATCAAAGCGGGTTATGAATATTTATATAAAAGGTTATCCGCCTTTCTCTTGTTTGTTGTATGAAGATATGGGCATGATGAAGGAATCACATGCAAAAGTAAACTAGAAGTTTACTAGAATAAATATCAGTTGGCATAACCGGTTGACCATTCTGGTTCAGATGTGATGCAAAAGAAATTGAGAATTCATGTGACTATATGTTTGAAGTAATACAAGATTCTTCAAGAATTCTATTGTGTTTCTTGTTCTCATGATAAAATGATAATTGTATCAACTAAGGTGCGGAGGTATCCCTTGAAATCATTTGAAACATATAGAAAGGTGAATATGGGCCGTTCACCTGCCATGTGGACCGCTTACTATTATGATTTAATAGATGCATCTATACGGTCACATGTGCATTTGTATCAACTTACAAATTGATTTTTGTAAGGTTGTTTGCTCAAATTGTTAAATTAAGAGCAAAGTTTCAAACTATAAAATTATGTTGATAATACTGGTTGGTTTAGCAGAAATTATTTGCCTCCAATTATAGCTAGACCACTGATTATGAGAACAAATCTCTCAAATAAAATTTTGTATGAGATGAGTTTATTTAACGTGTATGCATCAAGCCAACAAGGTTCTCCCATCACAATTGGTTCAGGGTCAGGAACCAAATAATTTCCATCTAAGAATTTGATGTGTGCACATATGATTTTATTGCTCCACCACACACAAAGATGGATCCCCAAATGAGGTTGAGGGTAAATGCTAGATTCCTAACATTAGGAGGAGATATGTTTAGTAGATGAAAATTATGTGTGGGGTGAATTATCTAAATCCTCGTTAAAAAAAATATGAACTTGAAGTTCACGAGATAATTCATTTGCAAAATGTTGCAAATAATTTGCCAGATATATTTGCTGACCCAATATTTTAATTAAGCTGCAAATGCTCCAATAAATAGTCCTTAAAGGACAGAGTCTATGGTACGCCAGAAGTGTGATAGACCAATCGATTCCAAATGTAAAACTCCTTGAGGAAGGAGAGGAGCAAATTATCAAAATGGTCATGATAATGAGGTAAGTGCTTTGAAAGAGTACTATGACATAACACTTCATAAAACCTTGACAAAGGTTGAGGTACCTGAAAATGATGATAAATGAAGAGATCTGGATATGTTATGTCGTATTGGAATCGATATCAAAATGACCGTCGATGGTATCTTTAATATGAAGTAGCACTCAATGCTATAAATGGTTATGAGGATCTTAAATTTGAATCTGTCATATAGTGTTGACAGATAAATGATTGGCACTATTCAAGTATATTTTGTTTCACTTAGAAAAGTGATGTTTTTGATCTTCTAGTTCATGGATTAAAATATAATGTCACTGTAGTACAAATGAATCATTGTGTGAAAGTATAACCGTAAGATATAAAGTGCGATTTGTGCCTCGGGGCATAAAGGGTTTCGCAAAATTCCTGACATTATTAAATGGAGATATATTCTTCAATGGTGGATGCAATGAGACTTGTTTCAGTCTAGCAATAGATGAAATACTTGAATATGCATAATGATTATTATGTCTAACTAGACAATGAAGTTATATGAAAATTCTTGAAGGATTTAAAATGCATTTAAAGCAATTCCATTGAGTACCCAATGGTTTTGAGATTGCTTAACACAGAGAAAGAATATTTTTGATCTCATGAAAATGATTTAAAATGTCATGTATTAGTGCAATTGGTGCACTTACAGATTGATGGTTATGCAAATGCTAGAAGATTATTTGATATACATATAAAAAGTTATGTGAGGGGTGTCACACCCTTTTTGCGCACGGCGGTAGGGTTTTTCCAATTTAAGTGACGGTATTGATTAAGAGATTATTTTATTTTTATATTTTTTATATTTTTTTTAGAGTCACCACTTGAAATTGAGTTATGGTGTTCCAAGTCACCTATTTGTTTAATCCCTAATCAAAAGGAAATGACTCTTTATTTGGTCTACGAATTCAAGATTCGGGTAAGGAATTCTGTTGATCGAGGGGAAGGTATTAGGCATCCCTCGAGTTCCGTGGTTCTAGCACGACCGCTTTTATTGACTTACACTTAAATTATTATTATTATTATTATTATTATTATTATTATTATTTGGATACATTATTTCGGCCATGATTTGCTCTTATTTATTTTTATTGTTGAATTTTATTAATCTCAAATCGGATGCATAACTGCATTCTCAATCTTGACATTTAGAGACATAATTGTCTTCTTTTATCGAGTACCTCACACCTAATAATATCTATTTACACCTCTTGATTTAAATTAATGAAAGTTAATTATTAAAATAATTTGGCCAAGGTGCGCAACCGCATCCTTGAATTTGTCCAAGGTGCGTAACTGCATCCTGGAGTTTCTTAAGTATCTCAAAAAGATGTGGAACCACATTCTTAATTGAGAGAAATTTAATTACGTTTGTACTCATCCAATGTATAATAGATCCTAATATATACCTATTATTATGTTAAAACAGTCTAAAAGCAAATGTCAACGTCAAAATGTTAAAGTGACCAAAACCTTTTCTATATGTCACTTATCACCTCCCCCACAAAATATTAAATTCAATTAATTAAATCTTATTTTATTAAAGCATAAAAGTACTTTCAGTCATTAACTAAACAGTGTGTTATTAATTTACAATTTTTTAATATAATTATTAATTTTCAGTGAAGCATAACAAAATATAAACAAATAAAGTAAGAGCAACAATAGTGTTTCCAAGCATTAACAAAACAGAGCGTAATTAATTTATAATTTTTTTTAATGAAAGCATAATAAAACAACAAATACATTAAGAGTACACTTTAACTAATAATTAGTGACTATATCTCATTTAACAAATATTTTCGCTTAAACAATAAGGCGATTTTTACTATTTGCAAGTTATTACCTCCAAATCTAATGTCATAAATTAATGAACTCATAATAGGGCCCTTTTTAAGAAAAAATAAATCTAACCTTTATATTCACAATAAACTTGAAACTAGCCTTAAATCTATGACCATAAGAATACCAAGAATCTAAGAGACTTTAGATGATAAAGATTAAATAGTATAAAAATGCATTTTTTGGTTAACAAACAATGATTTACTTAGTCCATTCTTAAATTATGCTATCAACGAATAACTCAAAAATATGTGAATTGATCAAATTAATTAACAACAATCCACGAGTCACGTTTCCGCTTGATAAAATAGAGCGAATAAAAAAAAATATTGATTCATGGGTGAGCGAGAAGCAATTATACGTTATATCATATTTTAATCCAGATTCAACAATACAAATATTTACATGTATTTCAATATTATAATGGCAAAGCTAAACACACATGAAATTTGAATAAATTCATGACACCAAAATTAAGTACTATATAATCATGAAAATCAAATTATAAAATAAATGTTAAATAGTACCTCTTGCGAAAATCAAACTCACGAAAAGAAAGCGATTCTAATAGGAAACCACGAACTTGAAACCACAAAATAAACCTCCGACTCAACCTTTATTTGTGAGTGAAAAATATAAAGTGGGGGGTGATTTTTCTTTTTCTTTTCCGTGAGATCTCTTTTTTTTTTTGTGTATTGGATTTTTTGGTGAATGTTGTATGTGTTGGTTGTCAATATAAAATAGGAGTGTTGTATGATATGAATATTTTTTTTTCTTCCAGATCTGTGCGTTTTTTCCTTCTTCTTTTTTTGTAGTATGTGGGTCTATGTATATAGGTGTTAGTATAGGTGTAGGTGTGGGGTAGTGGGTTGTATTGTGTGGGGTGTGGAATGTGGAGGAAAACGTGAGGGAGTGGGAGTGTGGGGAAGTTGAGTGAAAGTGGGAGTATAACTTGCTGATGGTTTTCTTTTCTTTTCTTATTTATTTTTAATTTTTTGGAAAATGAGTCAAAAGCTGCTTCTTTTTTTAAAAAAAATTTGTTCTCCTTTTCCCTTTTTTGTTTTCTACGTGTAGTATGTTTTGGATAGGAGTAGGAGTGGGGTAGGTTTGTTAGATTATTTAGGTTATTTTTATTTTTATTTTAGTTTTATTCTACTTTTAAAAGAATAATAATGAACTACAAATAATAAATTATAAAAACATATCACCTAATTATTTAAAATTAATAAAAATCTAAGAAAAAGTCAACTAGCTATATATATATATATATATATATAAACAATTAAATAATACTAGCTTATTTATAAAAACTTAATTTCAAAAATAATATAGATTTTTTGTAATCTTTCATTCTTTTTAAACAATTGAAAATAAAACTTACCTTAAAAAGTGATTCGATATTGTTGTTTTCAATTTTTTTAAAAATAAACTTAATAAAATAAGAGAAAAGTCAAAATATTTAATTTGTATTTATAAAAATATTTCAGTTCTAAAAATGGTGTAAAATTTTAAGTTCGGTCAAAAATTACGTGTCTACAAGGGGATTGCCATATTATCATTCAAGTTATGTCAAGAAACTAACAAAGAAGGTGACTCAACACATAGAAGATGTGTGATTTATTTTTGAGAAGAAAAGACGAGCAACGTATAAAATTGAAATGATCAATCTCTGAGTTAGAAATGATTTGATTATGTAGATGCAGAATATTTATTTGATCTGCATAAAGCTCGATCGCAAATGGACTATTATTTACATATGGGGATAATAATATCTTGGAAATTCAAAGAATCACATTAGTAACCACTTCTTCAAATCATGCAGAAATAATATTGATCTATGAATTAAGTCGGGAATGTGTTTGGTTGGAATCATGATCTACCATATTCAGAAAATATGTGATTTTCTTTTGAAATAGATATTTCAACCACCAAATACAAAAATGATATATAGCTCAATTAAAGGGAGGATACAATCAAAGGAGATCGGACAAAGTATATTTCACCAAAAGTCTTTTTCACACATGATCTTCGACAAAATGGTGAGATAGACGTTCAAAGATGCATTCAAGTCATAATCTTGTAAACTTATTCACCAAAGATTGCCAACATCAATATTTGAGAAGTTGTGATACAAGATTGGAGTACATTGTTTTCAAGATATCAAGTAAAGTTTTTATTAGGGGGATAAAAATATGCGTTGTACTCTTTTTCTTAACCATGGTTTTATCCCAATTGGGTTTTTCTGGTAAGGTTTTTAACGAGGCAACATTCAAAGCGTATTAAAAGATATGTGTACTCTTTTTCCTTCACTAGGATTTTTTTCCCACAGGGTTTTTTCCTATTAAGGTTTTAACAAGGCATATTATCTATGGACATCCAAGGGAGAGTGTTATAAAATATTATAGTGTGGATGTCCACTACACCAAGAAGTTACTCATACCCATTATCTCCATATCTTTCCTTCATTATGAAGATAACCATAACCTCCATAACCTCCACCTTTATAACCATTATTCTTGTAACATTACACCTCCATAACCTCCTCCATAATATTCATGATTAATATCATGTTTATGACCAACCTTTTGTATGCCTCTATATTACACTATAAATAGAGGAATAAGGGTTCATATTGTCTACACTTGATAATTTGAAAGAATAAGAAAAACTCTCATCTCTTGTCTTCCTATTTATATTATCATCTTCAATATTTCTTATCTTGTTTTGCTTTAGTTTTACAACAAAAAACAATTAATTAAATATTACACTCTGCTAGCTCTCTAATTATAGGGATTAGTGACATTTTCATATCTACACTATGTAAGTATACCATGTTTGAAAATATTATATATTTAAACTACTAATTATAATATATTTAAATATTTTATATCTATTATACTATTTAGTTATATCATATTTAATTCTTTCTCTCAAGTTGGAGTGTATAAGACATGCTTCTAGTTCGCAATAAATATAGTCAATTTTGGATTTTCGGAGTGATTTTATGAAAATATTTGCCTGATATTTTGAGCTGACAAAACTCGTGGCAATGTGTCTAGACTCGATATTCTCTCAAATGAAGTGACGATCTATCTCAATATGATTCATTCTATCATGAAATACGACATTAGAAGCAATATATAGTATGGAGAAAATGGCCAAATGACTCCTCAATCTATTACGGATTTCCAACTACACATTTATGCTTTATGGGGGTCCTATTACCCCCTGAGCTATTTTAAAGTGAAATTATTTCCTCCCTGAAATGTCATTACCAGGCATGTGTCTTGTGGTGAAATACACACACTTGACACGTGTATCTCACCATTTAATAATTTTTTTTTATAAAATAAGTACTCCTCTTTCCTCTTCCTTTCTTCCCCAATCATTTTTTCAACCCTAACTATAATAAACACCATTTTTTACCTTAATAAATTTCTATATCTCTAACAATTTATAAAAACGAAAATTCAAGTCACCTTTTCTCTTCCCAATTTTTTTATTCTTTCTCCCTCTAAACTTTTCATGATTAATTTATAATTTGAGTTTTTGATTTTGATTCTTCATGGGTTTTAGGAGAACATGTAGGATCCTTCTTTAAAAATGTAGAAAAAATTATTTTGTTTTAGTTTCTTTTAATAAGTTTGAAGATATTTTTTAAATATACAATTACTTCACTTTGATTTTGTTACTCTTGAGTCCATGACTTTAAAAAAATGAATTAATGGGTATGTTTTCTTTAAAAAAATAAATTTAATTTGTTAGATATGTTCTAAATATGTCTATTGGAAAATTATTTATTCATAAAATGCATTAGTTGTTATAATTTTTATACCAAACATCTATTGAAAAAGCTTCAACAATGATAATGGTGAAAAATGTAAAGCTGTGTAGATAAATAAGAAGAAACAAAATTGGAAAAAAATGGAAATTTTTAAAAAATAAATAGTAGGCACCTCACTACACTCTATGCAAACTCAACACTTAAGGGGTTATTTATTTCATTCTAAAGTAGTTCAGAGAGGTAATAGGACTCCCACGAAAAATATGTGGTAGTTAGAAATCTGGTAATAGGTTGGGAGGTGATTTAACCATTTTCTCTATAGTATAACTTGATTAATTATTTTTTTTAAAATTCAATCACACAAATTTAAGTCGGGGTCGTGTTGTATTCATCAAAAGGGAGAAAGGGAGACTGAACTTAAGGGACATGCTATTCTGTGAAGATGTGAAGGCCAATTTTGCAAGAAAATGAACCACTCAATTTCTCTCTCTGTAGCACTGACTTGCACAGCAGATAACTTGGGTTCATCTTTAAGTAGGTTTTAACCTTTCCACAATGTGATACATATATAGTAGGCCAATGGTCAATATAATTTAAGTTGTGGACAATCTTTGAAAGTACGACTTTAATGTGTCAAATGATCTTATATATATTCTATGTTGTTGTGCAAAATCTTCCCTTGACTGTCATATCCACAAGCACATCTTTTCTTCCAAATTTCCCTACATATATAGATAGATGAGAGCTATTTGAAGAAGAGTTTTGTGTACCTGTGTTATTAATAATCAGTCGCTATCCATTAGTATGTGTTTCTTTCCTGATCAAAAGATAGGAGAACATCCCTTCTTTCGAAGTTATGAGGTCATTATGTTGAGTTCCTTTGATATGTATTTTACTCAAAATAGAAATAAAAGAAAAAATGACTAAGTTTTTGAAAAGTCGATTAAACTTATGGTTTAAGAGAAATCAAATTTCCAAAAATAAATAGAGTCGTCACTTAATTTTTTAGTAAAACAATCAAGAAAAAAAACTTAAGGTTTTCAAAAGATTTAAACAGATAAAATCAATTGAAAATAACAGGGTTCGAAGTTCAATGTACATTCCGAGAAGGTGTCAGGCTCTCGGAATGCCCGCTAACTTGCGGTTGACCGGCGATTTGACTAAAAGTGACTTTGACTAATTTTTGAAATTTTAACTAAGTAAAAGAACTCATTTATTTTAACTTATTTATTTATTACTATTATTATTGTTTTTATCATTATTATTATTATTTTTATTTTTTTATTGTCATTTTAATTATTTAAGGGGAAATGAATTAAAGGGGAATAATTTAAGTGACAAGACTAAATAAAAAATAGAGCTAAGTATAAAACATAGATATTTTAATTTGAATAGGATAAAAAATGAAATGGCTATCTACGGAAATTTAATTAAATTAAACCATAANTGAAAATAACAGGATTCGAAGTTCAATGTACATTCCGAGAAGGTGTCAGGCTCTCGGAATGCCCGCTAACTTGCGGTTGACCGACGATTTGACTAAAAGTGCCTTTGACTAATTTTTGAAATTTTAACTAAGTAAAAGAACTCATTTATTTTAACTTATTTATTTATTACTATTATTATTGTTTTTATCATTATTATTATTTTTTTATTTTTTTATTGTCATTTTAATTATTTAAGGGGAAATGAACTAAAGGGGAATAATTTAAGTGACAAGACTAAATAAAAAATAGAGCTAAGTATAAAACATAGATATTTTAATTTGAATAGGATAAAAAATGAAATGGCTATCTACGGAAATTTAATTTAATTAAACCATAAAATGAACTAAGTTAATCAAATAATACAATATAAATAATAAGAGAGGGAGATGAAATAATTAGACTTGGGCTTTGGCCCAAATCTAATTAAATTGCTTTTTGACCCATTCCATTCCCAGATGATATACACCAAGTGTATATACGATGTATACGCCATGTATACAACTTGTTCTTGGACTCCCGAACCTTAATTTTATTCGAGCTCCATATTTTCGCATTTTCCAACCTGTATTTCCATGTTTTGAACCTATATATCACCATTTTTGCGATGTATATCAGTGTATACAACAGGTATACAATGGGCATACAACCCTTTCTTGGGCTTTTTGGAATCTGAGAATTGAATTTCCAATCCCCTATATTTTGCATTCCGCCCTGTGCACCCGATAATCTGGCTAACTTAATGACGAAAGAGATTTGAGCCTCTATGGCTCAATTCAGGAGTGCAAGGGGAAAGAAGTCCATCGCAAACTCGAAGAGGGTTCATACAAATAAAAAAAAACCGAGAGACAAAAATTAGTGTTTGGAATAAAAGAAAACAAATGAAACATAATTCAATTTAAATGAGAGTAACTCAATTATTTCAAAATCCAAAAGGGCACCAAAGCCACTGTTCTAGATAAAAGATTACTCTTAAGAATACAAAATGAACTAATCATGTATCAACGAGCAAATGATTGGCATTTAATTATGACAAAATATCAACCAACAAAATCCGTAAAGCTTCATAGTGATTAGAAAAACTAAACAAAGATGCAGCCGAAATTAGATAAGCAAGTAAAGAAAGAATCTCGACACCGCACTATTGAGAACTCAAGCATATAAATAAAAATACACACATATACACACGAATGAAAAACTTAGGGGAATAAACATGGGTATAATGGTAGAATGTTATGCCATGAACAAGTCATTAATAATTAACATAATTCAAAACATAACAAGATAGAAAGCGTGTTGCATATTTAACAGTTAACACCACTCATGCAACAAGTAAGATTTAATCCACCGATGGCAACCTAGAGATGCAAACTTATCGCGCAAAAAAAAAGGCAACTATGCTGGAAACAATGGTTCCGCTAAAACTTTAAGTAGAGAAAGAAAATATTTGTCGTATCCAAATAACTTGTCATGACAACTACATTATTCCACTAGGTATGTCAAACACCTGCTCAAATCGATGTAAACGAACATAATATCCAAGAAAAAAGAGCACTTGTTGAACAGTAATGTGTTACATAATGATAAATTGTACCAAACACATGCCACACTCGAAATAATGCTAATTTTCAAATCCAAACAGAGATAAAGGGGCTGTCTTTAACAACTGAAAAATACTATTAATAGGCAAATCGATGCATTACAATATTGGAACTACAGGCAGGTCATTTATGAAAACGTAAATCACATTAGAGATTGGATCATGAAAAGTTACAACCTAGTCGTTCGTTTGGCTTTTGTGCGAGTTTTAGTGTTTTTGGAGCTTATGAACCTTAAACGATCATTTTCAATCAAAAGTTCAAGAAGATGACATTAAAATCCAATTTTGACGATTCCATCAGCTTTGGAAGAGTCATTTTAGGCTAGTAGCATGGTCAGCATGACTCCCGAGATTTTCAGTGTGAGTCGGTGCGATTAGGCGTTTTAACTTTAAGTTTAAGCCTAAGTTTGACTTTAGTCAACATTCTGAGTAAACACACTCGGATGAGAATTCCGTTAGTGCGGTTAGCTCCAGAATGTCGAGTTTGGTCTAGATTGACCCTTCTTTTGTGTCCCGAGATTTTTGATATTTTTCCGAGTCCTTTTGTGGTTTTTGACTTAAAATGGCATTTAGATGTGGGACCCATTTTTTCTCAAGATGACCTCGTATGGAAATTTCGACTGCGCCATTGAGTTCGGAGCACCTTGTCGAAGCTTTTATGTTTTGGAAAAAAATTGCAGAAATATCTGCTATAATTGCAGATATATCAGCCAACTTTTCCAAACTTAAAACCCTCATCTCTCTCTCATCTCTCAACCAATTTAGGTAATTCGAACTGTGGGAGCTTCGTATTCTCCGTGGCTTCACTGTAAAGTGTTCGAAAGTTGTCGGGTGCACGTAGTTCGAGGTAATTTCGTGATTAACCTGACCGTTGTACCTTTTTTCGAGCCTTTATTTTTGGCATTCTTGTTTTGGTCATATCTCACTTATTTTAGCTCGGTTTTGGGTGATTCGAAGTCCAACATGTTGGGAATTATCCTGGCTACCTCGTAGAGTCTTCAAGGTGTGCTGGGAACTTTTTGATTCTCGTTAATTCTGAGTTTAGACTGCTGTTGTTTTCTTTTAAGTTGATTAAAGTGTGGTTTTCTTGCTTGTTGGTTTTTGCTGTATTTTGAGCCTTGGGGTGCTGTTTAGGGTCTCTTGACGGAGTCAATTTCAAACAGTTCAGTGTGGGTCCCATGATTTCCGTTGTGACTTCAAAATTGACCCGTCTCCGTTTGTTATGATTTTGGTGTCTAAACGATCATACTAACATTTTGACCCTATATTTGATAGAGTGACAACGTGCAAGGGTCGTTCGGGAAGGACAAGCTCCAATAAAGTGATTTGGAGCGCTCGCGATCAGCCTTAAGGTAGGCTACGACTTTCTTTGTTTTAGATTGAGCTTAATTGTGTAAAAGCTTGTTGATTAGAGTGAATTAGGGGTGGGCACCATTTTCCTACCTTACTTTGATTAGATACCTCATGTTAGGATCGATTGGCCATATTCGGGTGTAGTATCATGTTAATCGGTTTAGTAGAGTTACATGCTTATGTGCTAAATGCTATTGTATGCTTGTATGCTATGTGTTGCATGCCTTGTTCATCCTTAACCCTAAGCATGATGTCCTTAGTCTAGGTTAGGCTAGCATTGCCTTAGACTTATGACTCGGGTGGGTTAGATAGCCTTGAATTTCTGTCGATCTCGTTCAGATGACTTAGCTCCTTGTAAACTGGAGTAGCAGACTTGAGTCTGATAGTTTGAGCCTTAGATTAGGCGTTATCGCTATTTTTTGTACTTATGTATCTTCTCCATCTCATTCTGCGGTTCAGACGTATTCTCGAAGGTCCGGTGCATCACTAGAGGCGCGGGATTGAGTTAGTATAGGCTTAGAGCCTTTTATGTGATTCTTAGAGTGGACGGTGATCCACGGTGGTTGTTGTTGGATTGGATCCTATTGGAGATACCATTACCCTCGCGGTTGTTCTATCTAGCTGGGCTGGGAGGGTATCGTTGGCTGGGTAGTGTCACGACCCGGGAGCACCCCTTAGTCGTAACCGGCGTACTCGACCTCGAAGAGGTCTAATACAAGCCTCTTAGCATTCATTCATCGCATAGACACCAAAATCATAAGAAATTAAAAACTTTCTTCACACACGAAGATACTTTCAATAAATAGCAAGCGGAAGACTTTCTAGACTTTATACAATATGTCTCAAAACCATCTAATACCTGAATATAACATTGGGACTAAGCCCACTCAAAACTTAAGCAAATACTAGAGAGACATAAAAAANTTCCCGGGTCGAATTTCAGCTGCCTCAGAGTCGAAAGTGGGAAAATATTAAGACCAGATCTGTCATCCACTAAGACATGATTTATTATATTGTCTCGACACATAGTGGTGACATGCAGAGCTTTAATGTTGTGCATCCTGCCTTCAAATGGCAACTCTTCGTCACAAAAACTTATTCGGTGTCCTCAAAAGGTCTGGTTTATCATGGCTGCTAAATTGTCATTGTTGGTGCCCACGGGCACATAAGTGTCATCCAGAGCCCTCATCAGAGCTTGCCTATGCATTAGCGAACTCATCAACAAGGCCCATACAGAAATCTGAGCCAGCGTCTTCTCCAAATGCTTCACAATTGAATAATATTTTGGCTGCATTTTTCTCCAAAACTCATCGGCCTCGGCTTCACTAATCAACCTTTTTGTTTGGTCCTTCTTCTGCTCTCATTGGGCCAACTCTTCTACTGTGTAACATCTACCAGATCTGTTCATACCTTAGTTAACAACCGTTTCTATCACAAACTGTGGTTGAGCAAGAGTTTCTCGTGGCACAAGGCAACAGCCTTCTCGGATGTCAAAATCACAAACTCTTTCTTTTGTCTAATGCTCAACGAGGCTACAACCCTTTCCAGCTCATCAGGAGCAATCAGAACTATTGTCTTTGTCACGCACCAATCATCATTTGTCTTATCATTTTGATAGTGATGCCTCCATGATTTGGCAAAGGATTACTATTGACATTGGGTGCGACTGTCTAAAGAGAGACCACGTTCTGGTCAATCAGGTCTTGGATTTTATTCTTCAGGTTGATACAGTCCTCGGTATCATGTCCAATACTGTTGGAGTGATATGAGCACCTCTGGTCAGGTCTGTAAAGCTTTGAGCTAGTGTCGACCGGCTTGGGCCCCACAGGATGAATATATCCTGCCGCAGTTAATCGCTCGAACAACTTTGTTTGATTTTCAATGAGCGGAGTGAAAATTGTAGCAGGATTCTTCTCAAATCTAGGACGGGGGGGATCGTAATTTCCTTGTTGCGGAGGAAGCATTTGACGATAATTTGGAGCATTTGGACATGATATCTGGGGTATGAGTTGGTTTGATAATTTGGTTGTGGAGCTTGGTAGTTTGGGGGGGTATTTTGGTAAAGTGGAGCTGGGTTTTGGTACGTTGGGGGAGGAGTTTGGTAATTTGTCTACACATACGCACAGTTGGGGGCGACGTTCCGGTAGTGATGAGGTGGAGTTTGGTAAACTGGATGGAGAGTTTGGTAGATAGTAGGGGGAGTTTGGTAGCTAAGAGGAGGAGTATTTTGATAACTGGGAGGAGGGGTATTTTGATAACTGGGGGGAGGGGTACTTTGGTAATCATCCTGTGCATAACGAGTTGGGAACGAACTCTGTGAAGGTTAAGAGCGACCTTAGTATGATAAGGATTTCCTTGGGGTCTTCTTCCCCTCATAAAAGATAGAAGACACATATTCTCTTTTCTTTTTCAACAAACTCGAGGATCCGGGTGAGGCAGCAACACGGGAGATCTTCCCGTTCTCAATCAATCTTCGATAGTCTCACCTACCTTGACTATCTCGGCAAATTTCGCTCTAACGAGTAACATGATTCTGTCATAATATTCGGGCTCTTGCACCCGCACAAACACTTCGATAATTTCCTTTTCTAACATAGGAGGTCTAACTCTAGCCGCCTCTTTTTGCCATCTATATGCGAATTCTTTGTAACTTTCGGTCGACTTCTGCTTCATCTTCTTCAAGGAGTAACGATCAGGAACGATCCCCACATTGTAGGCGAATCGTTCGATGAAGTCCATAGCCAGAGTGTTCTAGCTAGACCACTGTCTCATTTCATGAGACGTAAACCATTCTAGAGCCTCTCTGCTCAGACTTCGGCTAAAAAACCACATCAACAAAGTTTCGTCTCTCCCAACTCCCACGAGTTGGTCACAGTAGGCCCTCAGGTGTGCTAAGGGGTTCCCCGTTCCTACGTAGATGTTGAATTTTGGCACCTTGAACCCTTCCGGGAGGTCCAAATTCGGATGAATGCACATGTCTTCGTAACTCAACCCAACGATCTCAGAAATGCAGTTCAACTCCTTCATGGCTTTTCTAATTTTCTCCTTTATATCTATCTTGGCGATCTCTTCCTTTGACCTCTACTCTCTCTCCCTTTCCTCATAGTGGTCGAGTTCCGAACCATGGGCGTCATGCTCGTTGGGGATCGGGATTTGGAAAGTGGATTTTTATGGTAGAGGTGCAGCAACGGATGGACTCTGGCCATTTTGAGTGGTTTGGTAGTTTTGAGGGAAGGTCTGGGGGTTGGTATGTTGATTTTGGTGACGGAGGGACGCTTGCGGGTTGTTAACATTTTGGTTTTGAAGGGGCGGACCAGTTTGGGGGTTGGCATTTTAGGGAGGAAGTGGCACTTGGAGGTTGGTATTTTGAGGAGGGGGTGATGTCTGATAAGAGGCGGAGGCATAATGGGGATTTTGGGTGGTTAAGTCGATGATTGAGGGATTCTGAGCAGGACTGGAGGGTGGATTTTGACTCTAGTCTGCGTTTGAAGGAGAAAAGTGAAGCGGAGGCCTTCCATCTGCTAGAGCATTGAAAGCAAAACCCGGATTAGGCATATGTTGCCTTCACTGCATTTCGACTCTTATCTCAGTGATCTGCTACATCAACTGCATGATTAGCTTGTTCTGATCAGGAATGACGGGTTGAGCCATGATGACATCGGTAAGGCCAATCTCTTCATTGTTATCACTCATCGCTACTTTTCCCTTTCAAGAATTTTGACTGGGGAAGGAATCTATAGGGCCTTTTGATCTTGTAAAATAGAGGTGTTCAACCAACTTATCAACACAGATCAGTTTTAACTACTTGTAGAGGAAAACAACTCAAAGGCAAATCTGTTAGTTTTGCTTCGGAACAAAAAATGCAAAATATCACATAGAGAGCATATCAACACATAAGGGTTCCTTTGTTTGAGGACATATTAACCCACGAATAACGGGGACTGATTTTTTGAATGAGCAGGAATTTGCTCGTTTTATTTTGGGGCTAGTGACTCAGAAAGATTAAATTGCGTTGAGCTAAGGTCTTCTTACTAGATCTCTCGGCATCTGTTGATGTGAATTCAATGTTTCCTTGTAGAATAAAAGGGGGAAAAGAATTTTTTTAAAGTATAGGGGGCGGGCATTTGAAAGGCTGCCTACGTATCTCCAAAGGAGAATTGAGGCCCTACGTAGTTCGAATACAAAGGAAATTTTCATTTTCGTTCATTTATTTGATTGATTACAAGGAAAGTGAAAGGAAAACATGCAATAAAGCTCCTAAAAGATAGGTGGTTCCTTAATCAAAGCTTCTTCTTCTGACTGCTGCATTAGTCACGAGAGGCAAACTCAACTTGAATCTTTCCCATGTTGATGAGGGATTCCACGTCATAGCGAAACCCGAGGAACCTTCCAATGTTGTGATCTATGGCGTCATGATAAAGGCAGGGTTTCCAGATTTCACTTCCAACAGGATCTATCGCTTCACCATCCTTTTTTATAGAGGCCAAGACCCTTTTTCGAACCAATTGACTATAGATACCCAATAATATTTTCTTGAAAGGCGTGAAGTAGTGACAATAGAACAAAATGTGCTTAATGACCGGCATACTGGGCTCCGGTTGGTCACAGGTAAGGACGATGTTCTCACCCCACATATACGGGATCTCCCCAATGTTGATCAGGTTGTGGATTGCTGCCTTAAGCTCCACACATTCCTCTATAGTGTGTCCTCTTTGGTTCGGGTGGTAGGCACATGTCTTTTGAGAGCTTTCATGCCCAAACCCAAAAATGGTTCCTTAGAGAGGCTTCAGCATACCTGACACCTTAAGGTGCTCATACATGAGAGCACATGGCACAAGTCTTGCCCCCACGCTATATGTCCGCTCATAAGCCGGGAGAGTGATCTTTTTATCTCCTCCTTTCATACGTCCCAGGAAGGGAGGCATATAGATGATTTCCTCATCGGCATCTTCTTCAATAGCTCTAGGGTGAGTGTCTTTGGGACCGCTATTAGTTTCTTGATTGAAAAAAGAGCATTTTCCACGTATCTTCTAAGGCCTCATGGTTATGTCATTGTTAAAGACATCATGTTTCTTCCGCATAGCAACCGTCTCTTCATTCATGGTAGCATATCTTGCCATCTTAGCCGCCATCTCCGCATCTAGTGCGGCACTTTTTGCTTGTGCAGCTGCGGTGGCTAGTTCGACTTTTATTATTCATTCTCCCATCTCCCGAATCTCTTGTTTGAATCTGCGTAGTTTCATCCGTAGACTCTCCTCAATTGTCTTCACCTCGACATTCTTGCCTTTTTCCATCTTAGCAGCAATTTTACCTTTCCTGAGATGACAGAGTAACGTTTTAGGATTTGGTAGTAGGATTTTATTTTCTGGCTTAGAAACTCAAGACTCATGGAATTTTGGTCGGACATTTTGGTGGTGACTTGTATTTGGCATTATAGAAATTTTTTCAGAAAATTATGCCAAGGAGTGGGTTAAAAATGTCATCATTCAAAGCAACGTATCATATAAACAGTTAAAGCACACAAGAAAACAAACAAATATTGCGTCCTAAATATGCATGTGACCCTTTTGTGTCAAGGGTAGGCCTAGCGAATTGAAGGACGTATATGTCTTTAAAGCAAATTCATTATCCCCCAAAATACTTCATTAATAGCATTCAAAACGTTTGACAAACACAAAATTAGGGAAATGAGTTCGAAAAGTAAATTACAAAACAAAGTACAAATAAAGCAATCCGACGCAGGGGATGATAACAAACTTCAGGCTAATCCTGGTCCTTCACCAAGTCTCGTCCTCTTGGCGATGCTGACCTCTTCCCACAGAGCATATCTGTTCGCCCATAGTTGATCTCTAGCCAACCGAGCCCCTTCTTGATGTCTGAACCTCTCGATCGACTGAATCTGTTGTTCCATGTTATCATCTAGTTCTTACATGCATTGCCTGGCTCTTCGTAGCTTTTTCTTCAACTGAGCTATGACTTCGGCGTCTTTTGAATGTCGGCGTTGATGATTTAGCTCATTCTTGTCATACTTCTCTTGGAGTCGATGAAGTCGAATTTGATGTTTGACCCCAACATCTGCAATAACATGGGGAATATTTGGACCAGGCTCGATAGTTCTGGCGAGGCTTTTCTTTAACCATTCCTTGTAACCCTTAGAACATTCAGGGCGGAACCTATTTGGTACCGGTTCACCCAATATCCTTCAAGTCTTCCATGCTCTACATATGTCTTCAGCATAAAAGACTCTTCCATTTTCATGATCGGTTGCAAATTTCTTCTTGTCCACCATTTGGGGAATCTCCTATTTCCCTCCCAGTTGTCTAAGGACTCGACTAGGAGCATATGGTCTAGTCTCTCTTAACCCGGCAAATATCAAGTAAAGGGTCTTTCCCGCTCGAATCACCATTTGCTTTGTCACCACCAGACTTTCTATCGACTACTGCACATTTTATTCTCTTAGCCCTTGAAGTCTTGGATACCAGAATTTTAAACCTTCGGTCTTGTTGCAATGATTATGGTACATCCATAGATCGTGACCTGCAAGTTCGTCTGATCGTCTCAACGGGTCTGGGTTCTTCTGGATTATGTGCTTTGATCAAGTGCATCATCATCCACCACTGAAGTATCAGGTTGCATCCCTGAAAGAAACGCTTTCCGTTTTGACATTTGTCCAAAGCCCTATAAATGTCGGCCAAGATCGTGGGTGCCAAAGTGTAGTACTTGGTTGTTGACCCGTAGCCCACTTCATAAAAGATAGTGTGAGTGACCATTACTACACTTGGATGGATAGTGTAGTTTGGACCCTGAATAAATACCATCGTCTCAAGTAGGCATATTGCAAAGGCGAGAGGACGTGTCTCCTTCCATTTTTCTTCTAAGACAAACTCTTCTTTGAACTTTTCATAGGCTCTTGCACGTCCGAATCGGTAGTAAAGCTTTCGAAGTGGAATGTTTGGCCCGGGCAGCTTGTCCATCCAATCAGCTTTGACAAGTGACAGTTTTCTTTGATTTCGGCAAAATCCCATGCTTTAGGAAAAAGAAGATTTGTATCGGGTTGATGTTTTCTCTTGTTGCACATACCGACACTCTCGTAACTTACAATGACTTCTTCAATAATCAGCGTCATTTCCACTTCTCCGAACCGAAACACCATATTGTCACTATCCCAAAACTTTACCATTGTTCCAATTAAACCAGGCCAAACCACCATTTCCATCAATGACGGTAGATTGCCTATGTGCTTTTGAACTTTTCTTTTGTCTCCGTTGTTCATGAACTTCCACCACACCTGGAGATAAGGATCAGGTATGATCACCATTCGGATTCTCAGAGGCTCATGTGCTGGATTCATTCTACAAGAAAAACAGACAAAGGTAAGTTACCCCCATTACTATTAGATAATTGATTTGTTTTAAAAATACATATACATCATTCAATTAACACACAAGTATATTTTTTTTATTGGCAAAATGGGCCAAATAGACATAAGGTGGGCTTCAAACGGGCCCAACACGCCTTGGGTGTTGGGTCAACTTAGTTCAAAATGCGCTAAAAGTCGGGATTTAGTTTTGCTCTACGCTAATTGACTAAGAGTGGCTTTTGAGAGACCAGAAATCCAAGTGGACAAATTAGGCTGGAATTCACGACAACTATTGGAAGCATGACAAACCAATAAATTGTCGATCATTCCGATAAAAGGGTTGAGTATAAAAAAGTCCGATTGCGATTCCGTAAAACCGTTCTTTAATATACTATACATACAAGAGAATATACCATGAAATGCTATGACATTTATAAAAAATTTAAACACGTTAAGCACAAATAAGCAATTCAACAGTTAATCACAATTAATCAAATAGTCAAATCTTATGGATATAACTTAATTAAATTTCCAGCAGAGTCGCCATTTTTATTTAATTCAAAAATATAAATAAAAGAAAAAATGACTAAGTTTTCAAAAAATCAATCAAACATATGGTTTAAGAGAAATCGAATTTCCAAAAATAAATAGAGTTGCTACTTAATTTTTTAGTAAAAAAATCAAGAAAAAAAACTTAAGATTTTCAAAAGATTTAAACAGATAAAATCAATTGAAAATAACAGGGTTCGAAGTTCAATGTACATTCCGAGAAGGTGTCAGACCCTCAAAATGTCCGCTAAGTTGCGGTTGACCGGCGATTTGACTAAAAGTGACTTTGACTAGTTTTTGAAATTTTAACTAAGTAAAAGAACTCATTTATTTATTACTATTATTATTGTTTTAATCATTATTATTATGATTTTTATTTTTTTATTGTCATTTTAATTATTTAAGGGGAAATGAACTAAATGGAAATTTTTTTAATGGGAAATAATTTAAGTGACAAGACTAAATAAAAAATAGAGCTAAGTATAAAACATAGATTTTGAATAGGATAAAAAATGAAATGGCTATCTACGGAAATTTAATTAAATTAAACAATAAAATGAACAAAGTTAGTCAAAAAATACAATATAAATAATAAGAGAGGGAGAGGAAATAATTAGACTTGGGCTTTGGCCCAAATCCAATTAATTTGCTTTTTGACCCATCATCCATTCCTAGATGATATACACCAAATGTATATATGATGTATACGCCATGTATACAACTTGTTCTTGGACTCCCGGGCTTTAATTTTATTTGAGCTCCATATTTTTGCCTTTTCCAACTTGTATTTCCATGTTTTGAACCTGTATATCACCATTTTTGCGATGTATATCCGTGTATACAATAGGTATACAACGGGCATACAACCTTTTCTTGGGCTTTTTGAAATTTGAGAATTGAATTTCCAGTCCCCTAGATTTCGCATTCCACCCTGTACACCGGATAATCTAGCTAACTTAATGACGAAAGAGATTTGAGCCTCTATGGCTCAATTCGGGAGTGCAAGGGGAAAGAAGTCCATCGCGAACTCGGAGATGGTTCATAAAAATGAAAAAAACGAGAGACAAAAATTAGCGTTTGGAATAAAAGAAAACAAATGAGACGTAATTCAATTTAAATGAGAGTAACTCAATTATTTCAAAATCCAAAAAGGCACCAAAGCCACTGTTCTAGATAAAAGATGACTCTTAAGGATACAAAACGAACTAATCATGTATCAACGAGCAAATGATTGACATTTAAATATGACAAAATATCAACCAACAAAATCTGTAAAGCTTCATAGTCATTAGAAAAACTAAACAAAGATGCAACCGAAATTAGATAAGCAAGTAAAGAAAGAATCTCGGCACCGCACTGTTGAGAACTCAATCATATAAATAAAAATACACACATATACACACAAATAAAAAACTTAGGGGAATAAACATGGGTATAATGGTAGAATATTATGCCATGAACAAGTCATTAATAATTAACGTAATTCAAAACATAACAAGCTAGAAAGCATGTTGTATATTTAACAGTTAACACCACTCATGCGACAAATAAGATTTAATCCACCTATGGGAACCTAGAGATGCAAGCTTATCGCACAAAGAAAAGACAACTATGCTGGAAACAATGGTTCCGTTAAAACTTTAAGTAGAGAAAGAAAATATTTGCCGTATCCAAATAATTTGTCATGACAACTACATTATTCCACTAGGTATGTCAAACACCTGCTCAAATCGGTGTAAACGAACATAATATCCACAAAAAAGAGCACTTGTTGAACAATAATGTGTTACAGAATGATAAATTATACCAAACACATGCCACACTCGAAATAATGCTAATTTTCAAATCCAAATAGAGATAAAGGGGTTGTCTTTAACAACTGAAAAATACTATTAATAGGCAAATCGATGCATTACAATATTGGAACTACAGGCAGGTCATTTATGAAAACGTAAATCACATTAGAGATTGGATCATGAAAAGTTACAACCATATTGTCATGGATTATAATCGAGCGCAAAATGCATAGAATTCAAGTTACAAGAAAAGATAAATGCTATATAGGCAGCGATGCTAGCAGTGACAAACCCGATGAAGAAACATTAATGCTTGGAGACGTATTAAGCAGGGGAATCAAAGCAAGACTAAAATGCGATTTAAGACAACACGAAAGCTAAGCTTAACAATTACAAATCCAGCTTCTTACATTTAGTCAGGGCAATGAAGCGAATAACATGATTACCAATTAGGACTCCAAACAACAATGAAAATAGGCTGGAAAACTCATAGCCAAACAAAACGGTCTTTCAACCAAGAATCTTGAAGTGAAAACAAAGAAGAAAGCATGAATGTAGCTTAGGAAAAATCAAACACAAACAAATTCAACACATAACGATTAGCATCAAACTAAAACATGAGTAAAGGAGAAACTAATACCTTTTTTCGGGTAGCTGTACTGAGACGAGACGAGCTAAGCGAAAATGACCTTTCACCACCAAAGCACGATTCTCACGTGAACCGAGAAACGAACAAAGACTCGAGCCAAGATATTTTCAAATGTTTAGGTGTAAATCTTTATAGCTAGTAATTGACTTTTTCAATATTTTCCCCCTACTTTCTCTAACACCAAAGTTTTCAACTAAAAAATTTCCCCCTTATCAAAGAATAAGAAGAGAGTATATATAGGCAAAATTAGGGTTCGGATTTTGGGGGAAAAGGGTGAAAAACGGATAGGAATGGATACATTCGAAAATTCAAAAACCATAAATTTCTTGCACCATTTTAGGAGAGACCTCTTTTTTTCTGAAACTTCACCCCATTCCGGAAGAGAAAAGGGGAGAAACACGTGCCTCTTTGCTGCTGGAAACGTACGATTTGAAAGGGACATTGAGGAAGATGACAACATAGACGCAGCGTACTGCCTGCGTTGCTATTGCTTTTTGTCTACTTGACGCTGTGAATTCTCTTTGTGTACGTTAGAGGCGTCGTTTGATTGATGTCGCTGTTGCCATTTCGATTGAACGTGAAGACGCTGTGAAGATGGCATTTGGAATTACTGTTAACGTTGATGTAGAACACGTTGCTGGGTCTTTTCATTGAAGGAAGTGGGCCGGGTTTGGGCTGTTGTTGAATAGGCTGGGAAATTTGGAAAATTGAGTTTGGTTTGGAATTGTATTGTTGTTTGTATTGATATTGTTGGAATGGTGGGCTGCTAGTTTTGCAACGTAGAAGGCCCAAAATTGGTCCTTTAATTGGTTGAAATAAACCGACAAAGAATAATTGCCCAAATGACTTTCAATCGCAACCAAATCAAATTCAATC
>NC_064293.1:13813510-13847812 GCF_019186545.1 Solanum stenotomum
TCACTGATTTCCCACACTTAACCAAATTTCCAGGTTCTAAACTTTTTCCAAAAGTGACTACTTCCAATTTCAAGCTACTTCATATTCATTTTAAATTGTCGGATGTAACACAATTAAAATGAAATTACATAAAAACCCCTCATAGAACCTCATTATAAAGTCAACACAAAGTCATAGGCTCTTGCTTAACCTATCATTTTCCGAGTCGTTACAAGTAGACTCGGTGATATCGGCGTTCACCCCCGAGCTTCTCTTTCTAGCTGGGCTGGGAGTGTGCTGCTGGCTGGTATCCCCAGGACGCTCTTTCTAGCTGGGCTGGAAGCTGACTGCATGGTAGGACGACTCGTGATATCTACCTCACTCACGGGTCTCTTTTTCTAGCTGGGCTGGGAGTGAACTGTTTGGTTGGGTGCCCCCTGGGGTCACTCTTTCTAGCTGGGCTGGGGGTGCACTGCTGGCTGGGTGGAGTCTAATGGATTATCTTAGTTACTTTGGGCTGGGAGCCGGGTTTTCTTCTTTTTCAGTAGACTTAGCTTTTTTGTGTACCTGTCGGGTTTATGGGGGTCCGTTCAGGTTTTATTTGAACTTGCACACGTGTATACCTTCTGGGCTTATGGGGTCCAGTTAGGTTTAGTTTAGTTGTACTTAGTTTATTTCTGGTTTGCTCGTGTGCTTTCTTTTCGTAACCGGTTTGACCTCTCTGTGTCTAGATTCTATCATTTCATATTGTTTTTACCCTTTTTGCTTAGTTGGCCTATGATGCCTACTGAGTACCTATTGTGTTGGTACTCATGCTACGCTCTACATCTATTTCGTGATGCAGGTCCCAGTACCAGTTATCAGCGGTGAGTAGTTCCAGCCTTTTTTTGCAGTTGTGACTCGGAGACGAGGGCGAGCACTTGGCATTTTGGGTTTGTTCTGCTCTTTCTTTTGGTTTAGCTAGTCTTGTTGCTTTTGAGACACGCTCTATTGTGGTCCACTTTTGGGACTTGTACTCTTTATTAGATAGCTCTGTACTAGTGACTTCCAGGTTCTGGGAGAGATTTCTGTATATATTTATTTTGGTTTGCTTCCGCCTTGTTGTCCTTGTTTAGTTTATTGTTTCCTCTAGTTTCTAACCTTACACTCATTGGTTGATGTTCTGGGTTTCGGGTTGGCTTACCTACTGGTATTGATTTAGACTCCTTCCCCCTTTTTCCGCCAATTTTTGGCGGCTTTCACTTTCAAAGCGAAGAGAGGGCGAAAAAGTGCCGCCGAAGCAGCATAAGCAGGCTTCTATTGTAGTAGGTGCCATCATGATTCGAGAAATCGGGTCGTGACACCAGGTCTCTCCTTTGAGCTTCAGTTAGATGGACATTGATTCTTACTTCTTTAACACATTCTTCATCTCCGAGATTCACAGTTTCGGTTTCTTCCAAATTTGGCTTGTGTTGATTCTTGAATTGTCGAAACTCTTTAGCAATATGTTCGAGTACCTCATTTTCTTTTTTGTATTCCTCGTACTCATCATCACCTGCTTCATTTCGTTCGTTTGGCTGATGTCACGACATGACATTGGCAAGTTTTAAATTATTATTACTGAAAGCATAAACAGACAAAGTTAGAAAAGTAAAATATAGACAAATAAGTAAACAAATTTTCGATAAAAGAGGCTTTCATTTAAATTGAAAAACAAACACAAACTTTGGCCACGGCCAAGGGCAATTTTGCCTTTTTAAACATCACAAGGGAATTTAAAAACTTCAAACAAATAAAACCTGCATAAATGGTGGGTCTCGGGCCTCTTTCGAACTACCATCGATTTTAAAAACAAACATAAGCACATGTCTTTTCTACCAAGCTGCACGGGAAATTAGGAGCGGTGTGGACGTCCAATTATGCAACTGCTTCTCTGGATCGGCATCGCGGATTCCTGAGGTCTCAGTTTCATCCTCCGTGACTGCGTCAACCTCTTCGAACATGCCCCAGATTCCTTCCCCCAGACTGATGTCAATGGCATTCTCCCACACCGGGAATGACTGGTACATATGAGGAATTGGTCTGGCCAATGCTCTATCAACATTCTTGTTCTTCATCTATGCTTCATCAGCATCTATGGGGACCTACCCCAAACCAAACCTTGCTCCTTTGGTGGGGATTTGAATAGGCTCAACAATTCCTTGAAAGTGTTTCCCCAATCCAAAACCTGGTTCGAAACCATTCTGGAGCATGATAGTAGCAATCATCTTATATACGGTAGGCATAAGAGTATGCGGAGCAAAATCATCACCGGTGGCATTTACCAGCTCCACCGTGTAGAAATCACAACCTCGGGAAACCTCGTGAATGATCATCGCATACCCATCAGAATGACTCCCCTCACCATGAATGACCAATTCTTGGTCCTTTCAAGCAAATTTCATTAGGTTGTGAAGGGTAGAAGGCATAGCCCCAGCCATGTGGATAAACGGTCTTCCCAGAAGCAAATTGTAACTGGTGTTGATACCCAATACCTGGAACTCCACGCTGAACTCCACGGGACCCACCTGAATATCCAAGTTTACCGCACCCAATGTGTCTCTTTACACTCCATCAAAAGCCCTCACATTGACTTGGTTCTGGTGAAGCTTTCCCGGGTCGAATTTCAGCTGCCTCAGAGTCGAAAGTGGGAAAATATTAAGACCAGATCCGTTATCCACCAAGACATGATTTATTATATTGTCTCGACACATAGTGGTGACATGTAGAGCTTTAATGTTGTGCATCCTGCCTTCAAAGGGCAACTCTTCGTCACAAAAACTTATTTGGTGTCCTCAAATGGTCTGGTTTATCATGGCTGCTAAATTGTCATTGTTGGTGCCCACAGGCACATAAGTGTCATCCAGAGCCCTCATCAGAGCCTGTCTATGCATTTGCGAACTCATCAACAAGGCCTATACAGAAATCTGAGCCGGCGTCTTCTCCAAATGCTTCACATTTGAATAATATTTTGGCTGCATTTTTCTCCAAAACTCATCGGCCTCGGCTTCACTGGTTGACCTTTTTGTTTGGTCCTTCTTCTGCCCTCATTGGGCTAATTCTTCTGGTGTGTAACATCTACCAGATCTATTCATACCTTGGTTAACAGCCGTTTCAATCAAAAACTGTGGTCGAGCAAGAGTTTCTCTTGGCACAAGGCAACAACCTTCTCGAATGTCAAAATCACAAACTCTTTCTTTTGTCTAATGCTCAACGAGGCTACAACCCTTTCCAGCTCATCAGGAGCAGTCAGAACTATTGCCTTTGTCACACACCAATCATCATTTGTCTTATCATATTGATAGTGATGCCTCCATGATTTGGCAAAGGATTACTATTGACATTGGGCGCGACTGTCTAAAGAGAGACCACGTTCTGGTCAATCAGGTCTTGGATTTTATGCTTCAGGTTGATACAGTCCTCGGTATCATGTCCAACACTATTGAAGTGATATGAGCACCTCTGGTCAGGTCTGTAAAGCTTTGAGCTAGTGTAGACCGACTTGGGCCCCACGGGATGAAATATCCTGCCGCTGTTAATGGCTCGAACAACTTTGTCTGATTTTCAATGAGCGGAGTGAAAATTATAGCAGGCTTCTTCTCAAATCTAGGACGGGGGGGATTGTAATTTCCTTGTTGCGGAGGAAACATTTGACGATAATTTGGAGCATTTGGACGGGGGACTTGATATCTGGGGTATGAATTGGTTTGTTAATTTGGTTGTGGAGCTTGGTAGTTCGGGGGGGTATTTTGGTAAAGTGGAGCTGGATTTTGGTACGTTGGGGGAGGAGTTTGGTAATTTGTCTACACATGCGCACAGTTGGGGGCGACGTTCCGGTAGTGATGAGGTGGAGTTTGGTAAACTGGAGGGAGAGTTTGGTAGATAGTAGGGGGAGTTTGGTAGCTAAAAGGAAGAATATTTTGATAACTGGAAGGATGGGTATTTTGATAACTGGGGGGTGGGGTACTTTGGTAATCATCCGGTGCATAACGAGCTGGGTATGAACTCTGTGAAGGTCAAGAGCGACCTTAGTATGATAAGGATTTCCTTGGGGTCTTTTTCCCCTCATAAAAGATAGAAGACACATATTCTTTTTTCTTTTTCAACAAACTCGAGGATCCGGGTGAGGCAGCAACACGAGAGATCTTCCCGGTTCTCAATCCATCTTCGATAGTCTCACCTACCTTGACTATCTCGGCAAATTTTGCTCCAACGGGCAACATGATTCTGTCATAATATTCGGGCTCTTGCACCCGCACAAACACTTCGATAATTTCTTTTCTGACATAAGAGGTCTAACTCTAGCTGCCTCTTTTCGTCATCTATATGCGAATTCTTTATAACTTTCGGTCGACTTCTGCTTCATCTTCTCCAAGGAGTAACGATCAGGAACGATCCCCACATTGTAGGCAAATCGTTCGATGAAGTCCATAGCCAGAGCGTTCCAGCTAGACCACTGTCTCATTTCATGAGACGTAAACCATTCTAGAGCCTCTCTGCTCAAACTTCGGCTAAAAAACCACATCAACAAAGTTTCATCTCTCCCAACTCCCACGAGTTGGTCACAGTTGGCCCTCAGGTGTGCTAAGGGGTTCCCCGTTCCTACGTAGATGTCGAATTTTGGCACCTTGAACCTTTTCGGGAGGTCCAAATTCGGATGAATGCACATGTCTTCGTAACTTAACTCGACGATCTCAGGAATGCAGTTCAACTCCTTCATGGCTTTTCTAATTTTCTCCTTCATATCTATCTTGGCGGTCTCTTCCTTTGACCTCCACTTTCTCTCCCTTTCCTCATAGTAGTCGAGTTCCGAACCATGGGCATCATGCTCGTTGGGGATCGGGATTTGGAAAATGGATTTTTATGGTAGGGGTGCAGCAATGGATGGACTCTGGCCATTTTGAGTGGTTTGGTAGTTTTGAGGGAAGGTCTGGGGTTGGTATGTTGATTTTGGTGACGGAGGGACGCTTGCGGGTTGTTAACATTTTGGTTTTGAAGGGGCGGACCAGTTTGGGGGTTGGCATTTTGGGGAGGAAGTGGCACTTGGAGGTTGGTATTTTGAGGAGGGGGTGGTGTCTGATAAGAGGTGGAGGCATAATGGGGATTTTCGGTGGTTAAGTTGATGATTGAGGGATTCTGAGCAGGACTGGAGGGTGGATTTTGAGTCTGGTCTGCGTTTGAAGGAGAAAAGTGAAGCGGAGGCCTTCCATCTGCTGGAGCATTGAAAGCAAAACCCGGATTAGGCATATCTTGCCTTCTCTGCATTTCGACCCTCATCTCAGTGATCTGCTACATCAACTGCATGATTAGCTTGTTTTGATCAGGAATGACGGGTTGAGCCACGACGACATCGGTAAGGCCAATCTCTTCATTGTTATCACTCATCACTACTTTTCCCTTTCGAGAATTTTGACTGGGAAAGGAATCTATAGGGCCTTTTGATCTTGCAAAATAGGGGTATTCAACCAGCTTATCAACACAGATCAGTTCTAACTATTTGTAGAGGAAAACAACTCAAAGGCAAATCTGTTAGTTTTGCTTCGGAACAAATAATGCAAAATATCACATAGAGGGCATATAAACACATAAGGGTTCCTTTGTTTGAGGACATATTAACCCACGAATAACGGGGACTGATTTTTTGAACGAGTAAGAATTTGCTCATTTTATTTTGAGGCTAGTGACTCAGAAAAGTTAAATTGCGTTGAGCTAAGGTCTTCTTACTACATCTCTCAGCATCTGTTGATGTGAATTCAATGTTTCCTTGTAGAATGAAAGGGGGAAAAGAATTTTTTTAAAATATAGGGGGCGGGCCTTTGAAAGGCTGCCTACGTATCTCCAAAGGAGAATTGAGGCCCTACGTAGTTCGAATACAAAGGAAATTTTCATTTTCGTTCATTTATTTGATTGATTACAAGGAAAGTGAAAGGAAAACATGCAATAAAGCTCCTAAAAGATAGGTGGTGCCTTCATCAAAGCTTCTTCTTCTGATTGCTGCATTAGTCACAAGGGGCAAACTCAACTTGAATCTTTCCCATGTTGATGAGGGATTCCACGTCATAGCGAAACCCGAGGAACCTTCCAATGTTGTGATCTATGGCGTCATGATAAGGGAAGGGTTTCCAGATTTCACTTCCAACAGGATCTATCGCTTCACCATCCTTTTTGATAGAGGCCAAGACCCTTTTTCGAACCAACTAACTATAGATACCCAATAATATTTTCTTGAAAGGCGTGAAGTAGTGACAATAGAACAAAATGTGCTTAATGACCGGCATACTGGGCTCCGGTTGGTCACAGGTAAGGACGATGTTCTCACCCCACATAAACGGGATCTCCCCAATGTTGATCAGGTTGTGGATTGCTGCCTTAAGCTCCACACATTCCTCTATAGTGTGTCCTCTTTGGTTCGGGTGGTAGGCACATGTCTTTTGAGAGCTTTCATGCCCAAACCCAAAAGTGGTTCCTTAGAGAGGCTTCAACATACCTGACACCTTAAGGTGCTCATACATGAGAGCACATGGCACAAGTCTTGCCCCCACGCTATATGTCCGCTCATAAGCCGGGAGAGTGATCTTTTTATCTCCTCCTTTCAAACGTCCCAAGAAGTGAGACATATAGATGATTTCCTCATCGGCATCTTCTTCAATAGCTCTAGGGTGAGTGTCTTTGGGACCGCTATTAGTTTCTTGATTGAAAAAAGAGCATTTTCCACGTATCTTCTGAGGCCTCATGGTTATGTCATTGTTAAAGACATCATGTTTCTTTCGTATAGCAACCGTCTCTTCATTCATGGTAGCATATCTTGCCATCTTAGCCGCCATCTCTGCATCTAGTGCGACACTTTTTGCTTGCGCAGCTGCGGTGGCTAGTTCTACTTCTATTATTCATTCTCCCATCTCTCGAATCTCTTGTTTGAATCTGCGCAGTTTCATCCTTAAACTCTCCTCAGTTGTCTTCACCTCGACATTCTTGCCTTTTTTCATCTTAGCAGCAATTTTACCTTTCCTATGATGACAGAGTAACGTTTTAGGATTTGGTAGTAGGATTTTATTTTTTGGCTGAGAAACTCAAGACTCATGGAATTTTGGTCGGACATTTTGGTGGTGACTTGTATTTGGCATTATAGAAATTTTTTTCAGAAAATTATTCCAATGAGTGGGCTAAAAATGTCCTCATTCAAAGCAACATATCACATAAACAGTTAAAGCACACAAGAAAACAAACAAATATCGCGTCCTAAACATGCATGTGACCCTTTAATGTCAAGGGTAGGCCTAGCGAATTGAAGGACGTATATGTCTTTAAAGCAAATTCATTATCCCCCAAAATACTTCATTAATAGCATTCAAAACGTTTGACAAACACAAAATTAAGGAAATGAGTTCGAAAAGTAAATTACAAAACAAAGTACAAATAAAGCAATCCGACGTAGGGGATGATAACAAACTTCAGGCTCATCCTGGTCCTTCACCAAGTCTCGTCCTCTTGGCGATGCTGACCTCTTCCCACATAGCATATCTGTTCGCCCATAGTTGATCTCTTGCCAACCGAGCCCTTTCTTGATGTCTGAACCTCTCGACCGGCTGAATATGTTGTTCCATGTTATCATCTAGTTCTTACATGCATTGCTTGGCTCTTCGTAGCTTTTTCTTCAACTAAGCTATGACTTCGGCGTCTTCTGAATGTCAGCGTTAATGATCTAGCTCATTCTTGTCATACTTCTCTTGGAGTCGATGAAGTCGAATTTGATGTTTGACCCCAACATCTGCAATAACATGGGGAACATTTGGACCAAGCTCGATAGTTCTGGCGAGACTTTTCTTTAACCATTCCTTGTAATCCTTAGAACATTCAGGGCGGAACCTATTTGGTATCGGTTCACCCAATATCCTTCGAGTCTTCCATGCTCTATGCATGTCTTCAGCATAAGAGACTCGTCCATTTTCATGATCGGTTGCAAATTTCTTCATGTCCGCAATTTGGGGAATCTCCTGTTTCACTCCCAGTTGTCTAAGGACTCGACCAGGAGCATATGGTCTAGTCCCTCTTAACCCGGCAAATATCAAGTAAGGGGTCTTTCCCGCTCGAATCACCATTTGCTTTGTCACCACCAGACTTTTTATCGACTACTGCACATTTTATTCTCTTAGCCCTTGAAGTCTTGGATACCAGAATTTTAAACCTTCTATTTTGTTGCAATGATTATGGTACATCCACAGATTGTGACCTGCAAGTTCATCTGATCATCTCAATGGGTCTGGTTCTTCTGGATTATGTGCTTTGATCAAGTGCATCATCATCCACCACTGAAGTATCAGGTTGCATCCCTGAAAGAAACGCTCTCCGTTTTGACATTTGTCCAAAGCCCTATAAATGTCGTCCAAGATCGTGGGTGCC
The DNA here is from genome assembly GCF_019186545.1 of Solanum stenotomum. Lineage (NCBI taxonomy): Eukaryota > Viridiplantae > Streptophyta > Magnoliopsida > Solanales > Solanaceae > Solanum > Solanum stenotomum. The sequence goes on from NC_064293.1 coordinate 13,821,908, forward strand.
AAAGTGTAGTACTTGATTGTTGACCCGTAGCCCACTTCATAAAAGATAGTGTGAGTGACCATTACTACACTTAGATGGATAGTGTAGTTTGGACCTTGAGGAAATACCATCGTCTCAAGTAGGCATATTGCAAAGGCGAGAGGACGTGTCTCCTTCCATTTTTCTTCTGAGACAAACTCTTCTTTGAACTTTTCATAGGCTCTTGCACGTCCGAATCGGTAGTAAAGCTTTCGAAGTGGAATGTTTGGCCCGGGCAGCTTGTCCATCCAATCAGCTTTGACAAGTGACATTTTTTCTTTGATTTCGGCAAAATCCCATGTTTTAGGGAAAAGAAGATTTGTATCGGGTTGACGCTTCCTCTTGTTGCACATACCGACACTCTCGTAACTTGCAAGGACTTCTTCAATAATCGGCGTCATTTCCACTTCTCCGAACCGAAACACCATATTGTCACTATCCCAAAACTTTACCATTGTTCCAATTAAACCAGGCCAAGCCACCATTTCCATCAATGACGGGAGATTGCCTATGTGCTTTTGAACTTTTCTTTTGTCTCCGTTGTTCATGAACTTCCACCAAACCTGGAGATAAGGATCAGGTATGGTCACCATTCGGGTTCTCAGAGGCTCATGTGGTGGATTCATTCTACAAGAAAAATAGACAAAGGTAAGTTACCCCCACCACCATTAGATAATTGATTTGTTTTAAAAATACATATACATCCTTCAATTAACACATAAGTATGATTTTTTTTATTGGCAAAATGGGCCAAATAGACATAAGGTGGGCTTCAAACGGGCCCAACACGCCTTGAGTGTTGGGTCAACTTAGTTCAAAATGCGCTAAAAGTCGGGATTTGGTTTCGCTCTACGCTTGTAGACTAAGAGTGGCTTTTGAGAGACCGGAAATCCAAATGGACAAATTAGGCTGGAATTCACGACAACTATTGGAAGCATGACAAACCAATAAATTGCCGATCATTCCGATAAAAGGGTTGCGTATAAAAAAGTTCGATTGCGGTTCCGCAAAATCATTCTTTAATATACTATACATACAAGAGAATATGCGATGAAATGCAATGACATTTATAAAAAATTTAAACACGTTAAGAACAAATAAGCAATTCAACAGTTAATCACAATTAATCAAATAGTCAAATCTTATGGTTAAAACTTAATTAAATCCCCAGCAGAGTCGCATTTTTATTTAACTCGAAAATATAAATAAAAGAAAAAATGACTAAGTTTTCAAAAAATTGATCAAACAAATGGTTTAAGAGAAATCGCATTTCCAAAAATAAATAGAGTCGCCACTTAATTTTTTAGTAAAAAAATCAAGAAAAAAAACTTAAGATTTTCAAAAGATTTATACAGATAAAATCAATTGAAAATAACAGGGTTCGAAGTTCAATGTACATTCCGAGAAGGTGTCAGGCCCTCAAAATGCCCGCTAAGTTGCGGTTGACCGGCGATTTGACTAAAAGTGACTTTGACTAGGTTTTGAAAGTTTAACTAAGTAAAAGAACTCATTTTATTTAACTTATTTATTTATTACTATTATTATTGTTTTTATCATTATTATTATTATTTTTATTTTTTTATTGTCATTTTAATTATTTAAGGGGAAATGAACTAAAGGAAAATTTTTCTAATGGGAAATTATTTAAGTGACAAGACTAAATAAATAATAGAGCTATGTATAAAACATAAATATTTTAATTTGAATAGGATAAAAAATGAAATGGCTATCTACGGATATTTAATTAAATTAAACCATAAAATGAACAAAGTTAGTCGAAAAATACAATATAAATAATAAGAGAGGGAGAGGAAATAATTAGACTTGGGCTTTGGCCCAAATCCAATTAATTTGCTTTTTGACCCATCATCCATTCCTAGATGATATACACCAAATGTATACAAGATGTATACGCCATGTGTACAACTTGTTCTTGGACTCCCGGGCCTTAATTTTATTCGAGCTCCATATTTTCGCCTTTTCCAACCTGTATTTCTATGTTTTGAACCTATATATCACCATTTTTGCGATGTATATCAGTGTATACAACAGGTATACAACGGGCATACAACCTTTTCTTGGGCTTTTTGCAATCTGAGAATTGAATTTCCAGTCCCCTACATTTCGCATTCCACCATGTACACGGGATAATCTGGCTAACTTAATGACGAAAGAGATTTGAGCCTCTATGGCTCAATTCGGGAGTGCAAGGGGAAAGAAGTCCATGGCGAACTTGGAGATGGTTCATACAAATAAAAAAAAAACAGAGAGACAAAAATTAGCGTTTGGAATAAAAGAAAACAAATGAGACGTAATTCAGTTTAAATGAGAGTAACTCAATCATTTCAAAATCCAAAAGGGCACCAAAGCCACTGTTCTAGATAAAAGATGACTTTTAAGGATACAAAATGAACTAATCATGTATCAACGAGCAAATGATTGGCATTTAAATATGACAAAATATCAACCAACAAAATCTGTAAATCTTCATAGTGATTAGAAAAACTAAACAAAGATGCAACCGAAATTAGATAAGCAAGTAAAGAAAGAATCTCGGCACCGCACTGTTGAGAACTCAAGCATATAAATAAAAATACACACATATACACACAAATGAAAAACTTAAGGGAATAAACATGGGTATAATGGTAGAATATTATGCCATGACCAAGTCATTAATAATTAACATAATTCAAAACATAACAAGATAGAAAGCATGTTGTTTATTTAACAGTTAACACCACTCATGCAACAAGTAAGATTTAATCCACCTATGGAAACCTAGAGATGCAAGCTTATCGCACAAAAAAAAGACAACTATGCTGGAAACAATGGTTCCGCTAAAACTTTAAGTAGAGAAAGAAAATGTTTGCCGTATCCAAATAACTTGTCATGACAACTACATTATTCCACTAGGTATGTCAAACACCTGCTCAAATCGGTGTAAACAAACATAATATCCACGAAAAAGAGCACTTGTTGAACAATAATGTGTTACATAATGATAAATTGTACCAAACACATGCCACACTCGAAATAATGCTAATTTACTAATCCAAACAGAGATAAAGGGGCTGTATTTAACAACTGGAAAATACTATTAATAGGCAAATCGATGCATTACAATATTAGAACTATAGGCAGGTCATTTATGAAAACGTAAATCACATTAGAGATTAGATCATGAAAAGTTACAACCATATTTTCATGGATTAAAATCGAGCGCAAAATGCACAGAATTCAAGTTACAAGAAAAGATAGATGCTATATAGGCAGCGATGCTAGCAGTGGCAAACCCGATGAAGAAACATTAATGCTTGGAGACGTATTAAGCAGGGGAATCAAAGCAAGACTAAAATGCGATTTATGACAACACGAAAGCTAACCTTAACAATTACAAATCCAGCTTCTTACATTTAGTCAGGGCAATGAAGCGAATAATATGATTACCAATTAGGACTCCAAACAACAATGAAAAACTCATAGCCAAACAAAACGGTCTTTCAACCAAAAATCTTGAAGTGAAAACAAAGAAGAAAGCATGAATGTAGCTTAGGAAAAATCAAACACATACAAGTTCAACACATAACGATTAGCATCAAACTAAAACATGAGTAAAGGAGAAACTATTACCTTTTTTTGGGTAGCTGAACTGAGACGAGACGAGCTGAGCGAAAATGACCTTTCACCACCAAAGCATGATTCTCACGTGAACCGAGAAATGAACAAAGACTCGAGCCAAGATATTTTCAAATGTTTAGGTGTAAATCTTTATAGCTAGTAATTGACTTTTTCAATATTTTCCCCCTACTTTCTCTAACACCAAAGTTTTCAACTAAAAAATTTCCCCCTTATCAAAGAATAAGAAGAGAGTATATATAGGCAAAATTAGGGTTCGGATTTTGGGGGAAAAGGGTGAAAAACGGATAGGAATGGATACATTCGAAAATTCAAAAACCATAAATTTCTTGCACCATTTTAGGAGAGACCTCTTTTTTTCTGAAACTTCACCCCATTCCGGAAGAGAAAAGGGGAGAAACACGTGCCTCTTTGCTGCTGGAAACGTACGATTTGAAAGGGACATTGAGGAAGATGACAACATAGACGCAGCGTACTGCCTGCGTTGCTATTGCTTTTTGTCTACTTGACGCTGTGAATTCTCTTTGTGTACGTTAGAGGCGTCGTTTGATTGATGTCGCTGTTGCCATTTCGATTGAACGTGAAGACGCTGTGAAGATGGCATTTGGAATTACTGTTAACGTTGATGTAGAACACGTTGCTGGGTCTTTTCATTGAAGGAAGTGGGCCGGGTTTGGGCTGTTGTTGAATAGGCTGGGAAATTTGGAAAATTGAGTTTGGTTTGGAATTGTATTGTTGTTTGTATTGATATTGTTGGAATGGTGGGCTGCTAGTTTTGCAACGTAGAAGGCCCAAAATTGGTCCTTTAATTGGTTGAAATAAACCGACAAAGAATAATTGCCCAAATGACTTTCAATCGCAACCAAATCAAATTCAATCTGTGAATTTAGTCAAAATCTAAACAATACGAATTAATATAAATTAATTATGAGCTTCTTATTTTTTAAACAAAATAAAAAAATTAACTTAAGTATAAACTAATGAACTCAAAATTATAAGTACTAATTAACTAAATCAATTAACCAACTATTTAAGTAAAACTAAAATCTTTTTGAAACGACTTTCGAATATTCATAAAAATACTAATTATATACAAAATTATATAAAAGACATTATTATTTAAAAATTATAAAAGGTGACAAACTGTTTAAAATAACTTGCAAACTATATATATTTTTTCGAAGTTTCTAAAATTAATTATTTTAAATTATTTGAAAATTAAGAAGTTCAGAAATTAATTATTATTGGGGAGGGTCGAAATTGGGTGTCAACAATATGATTCTCTCAAGTACTCTGGTATACTCTACTTGTTCACCTGTGTTGATTTGAGGTACGGTCAGTTCACCAGGAAGATTGCCCTCCTAACCAACTGAATCACTTTTCTAAAGTCTGTTTTCTTCGACCGAATAACGCCCTATCTTACCACTTGACTTGTAAGGAAAAGGTTCTTTACTAATCTAAGAAAATATAATAAATCAGTGTTTTTTTGCTTCTTCGTGTAAGCTTTTGAGCTAGTTCTTGAATATGGTGATTGGATTCTGGTTAGCATGTTATATATATTCCTATGAAATTGCCAATTGCATTTCAGATTGTTGTAGCAACAGTTCCTTCAACAAAGACATGATGTATTATCTCATCCTATACAATTAATCCTAGCAACAAAAACAACTTGTAACCTAATTAATTATCAATCAATATAATGTTCTTAATCTGTTATGTGCAGATTCATACTATGCAAGTGATACATTTAAATAATATTAGAAAATCTAGTTACCCGTTCCTTCACCATAGAATCTATTTTGTAGCAAAAATATATGAATTAATGCAGTGTGGAAATGATCTTCAGTTGCAATATATGTGAAATTATATACTTGAAAGTAAGCATCATCACACATACACATTGATTCCTCTGATTGTATCGAGGTCGTCAATATTGATCAAAATAAGAATGTCAAAAGCCTAAGATGTTTATCTATGAGTCTTAACTCTCAGGATATAGTCTGGATGGAAGTGCAGTCCTTTGACTTTCTTCTTCAATTTCCATCACCCTACATTGAAGTCATGTTTTAAAAGAGGTAAAGTCAGAGTATAACCATGATAAAAGAAAAATATATGGAGAAAAATATCATTCAAAGGCTAGAGAATATTACAAAAGTTCGATACGCAAACAAATTATAGATCAAATAATAAAAAATTTAATGACCACTTCATTTACAGATAGTCACCATGCTCATGACTAATTATTAGTTGCTTTGAAGTGGAACTAATGACATGCAAAAGGAAAACATCTTCTTAAATTGTAGTAATTTCTTACCAATTACTAACAGTTAGCTGCAAAGAAGACATTTTAATTTTACTTGGAAACATTATATAAAGTGCATTCAAACTGCCTAACTACCTAAGTGAAGATCTAAGAGGGAGCAAAAGGCAAATAGTTAGGCAGCTAATATCCTAGAAACCTTGGAATATGTTGCTGCTGTCGTCAAAAAATACACGAGTTTAATTTAACATGTGCAATTACATATCTTTTCTTGAAAATTAACAACCAAGATCTAAATTCAAAAATATTATTAGCTGAAAAATAAAGTTATATCCAAATATGAAAAGGTTCATATTATTTCATAATACCAAGTACCCAAATATGATTAATTCCTACAAGAAAAAGGTATCAAGTCTCACACTTCTAAGGCAGCAAACCATATCATGATATGAGTGTGACATGTCAAATTACAATGAATGTGTGTTATGTTATGAAATGCATAAAGTCTTAATTCCTCCTTGTAAAAATGTTGAGGCACATGTACAAGCAACCTACATTTTTACATTTAATTAATAGTGCAAAATGGATTCATGCATAGTGGTGGTGCATTTGTGAGATGTTGGAGAACTTTTCGATAGGAAATATCAAGTATTGATATCTAACATCTATAAATAGACTGATTTTTTACAGTACTATTATGCATTCAAAGAATTATTCAAACACTTGAAATAATTATCAAACACTCAAACAATTTACACCATTATTCAAACACTCGAAAGAATCAATTTACTTTCCACTACTCGTGATGTAATCATGTAATTAGTGAAAGCTAAGTCTCCAATTGTTGTATAACGGTGAATTTACTCAACAGTATATTTAAAATTAGTCAATTTGAACTGCGAGAGGAGCTAAATCGTAAGATCACTATATTCGAAAACATATTACGAAACTTTTGGATAGGATGAATATTTCTATGCCGAAAAATAGAGTCTTTCATGAATGCCATAACTACAAGCTAAGCACGAGTAACTCGTTCCTGCAAGTCAAATTAAGTGGAAGACAAAATCAATTTTTACTTGTTAGTTATGGACAGAATGGGAAAAAACAATCAAGACATGCAACTATTAATTAAATTAGAAATAATAGGAAAAGAAACAGAGTTTAATTTGTATGCTTAAAAGCATGAGGATATGGAATTGTACTATAAGATGTTGGAATAACAGAGACTGAACTTGTTAACATGCAACAATATAATACTCAACTAATAATAAAATATTTTGGTGATACATAAGAGCAAAACTAAATCACTGGTGAAGAGCGACAAGTTGTGCCTTGAAATCCTTTATTTCACTTAAACCTAATTGACAAAACTAAAAAGACATTTAACAGACATGTTGATACCTAGATTTTTAACGAGAAAGAGAATCTCCAAGTCAAAAAGGGATATTTTGAAAGGACCCTTGTTATGTCAAATCATGTTACCAGAAAGTTAGTTACTCTACTTTAGAGTTCTAAGAACTTACCAGGCACAGTTGTTTGAAAATTGACCATTCTTAGAGGGGTTCCATATAGATAAGTCAGAACACTTTCGATTTTCTATAGAAATTATGTTAATCCGTTGAATAATTGACATTATTAGTAATGACAATACTATGTTAAAATTTCAGGAGTCATTAGTGAAGAAGTGACTTTTAAGAGTTTTCCTTGATTTTCATCAAACTTTTCCAAATATTAGAATCAACAGAAATAGAAATTATTTTTATGGGTTGAGCTCTTTTACAATATTCGTTCTTAAGAATCAACCCAAAGAGAAGAATGGGTTCTAAATGTCACGCCCCGAGCCTACACCCTGGGCGGGACCGGCACCCGGAGACCATTTCTTCCCCCAAGCGAACCCTTGGCCTGACTTTCTTAACTCAGCGGAAACCTAACTCAACAGAATAACTCAATGCAAAAGCAAGATTACAAAACAACTTAACTTATAACATCTGGCTACAAAGGCAACTCGAATCTCAAAATAGGATATTTACATATATACATAGATGAGAGACTCAAAACTAACTGACTGACTATCTATGAAGCCTCTATAATACTGAGATGGATGTCGGGACAGACCCCGCAACATTCTAATGAAGCAAAACTAAGAGAACAAAACAACCGAGTCCTCCGAAAAGCAAGGAGGCTCACCACTAACTCTGGAGTGCTCAATTGGATCAACGACGTGGTGGATGCTAATCCGGGGTACCTGTATCTGCATTGTCATAAGATGCAAGCCAACTGGCATCAGTACATTGAATGTACGAGTTTGCAAAATGGAAAGCTAAACCACAACTTAAGCTTGAAAGGAGTACAAGAGAACACTTACCTTGGCTCTGTCCGACTCATGAATAACTGAACTCAATATATATAGCAATAAGACATATGCAATATATAAAGCTTGCAAAAAATAGTGTAAACAACTTAGCTCGTTAATAATAAAACAATAACAAACTCAACTTTACTTATATAAGAGTAATATAACTTTAGTGGGAGATTCTTTAACCGACAATCACCACCATGAGCCCTAGTGGTGATACAATATTTTACCTCACGTTGCCCAAGGACCATCCTATACCTGGTCGTGGTATAGGAAGCTATCTTTACTAAGTGGATCCACTAGCTTAACTTTCGTGATCATCTAAAAAGTATGACCCGAGAAAATCCCATGTTAGCCGCATGGTTCTTATGGAGAGTTGAGTTAATATGAACTCATGTCCCCAACTCGGTGCTCAAGACTACTCCCAAAAAATATATTTTAGCTCATAAGTGTTTTAAACACATCTTTCTTTAGTTTGAGATAATTGCTCAAAAACTAGCCCAAAGGCTTTCTTGGAATTGATGTTCCTTTCTTACTCAAATGTAAAAACATTTAGAAACTTCTTTGGGAAATACATAGTTCCCTAATAACTTTCGAGAAATGGACTCGACTTTATGCTCTTGACTTAACTTGAAACTTGAGACTCTTCACTTGGCTTGAACTCTATACTCTTTACTCGACTTGAACTTGAACCTTAAACAAAGGTAAAACGTTTAATAACGACTCTTGAAAAGCTTTAGAGACTTGCTTCTTAACTTTGCTTGACTTGACTCTAACTTCCCTTAACTTCGATCCTAACTTGCCTTGAATTGAACTATGGATTCAAGGTATATCATCACATGTTTATGGATGAGTTCGGGATGTCTAAGTGTACCTTAGAGTGTTAGAAACAACTATAAAACATAGGTACAATACCAAGGAACATGCATGAGAAAGTATGAAAAGAATAGGGGAACTTGGCGTCCTTGGCGCTCTGCAAGGCGCGGAGCGCCAGCCATTGAAGCTCAGAGGGGACCTGCTGGCGCTCTTCTAGGCGCGCCGCCCCAAAGGTTGGACTTCAGAGTCCCTTTTGGGGCGCGCTTGCATGCGCGACGCGCCTACCCCTTTCCCAGAAAATCCGACTTTTCTCCCTCTTTTTCCCAACTCTAAACCACCCTAACTTCAATGGACTCAACCCCAAACACTAAGGATCATAAAATACCTCAACATACAAGAGATTCAACTCAAACACACAACCAAATCATGTCCCACAACCAACGAGAACTTCAACAACACAATCCAACTTCAACAACATAACCAATCTTTTCTCAAAAATAAAACGAGTTTGGTGTGTGGGGGAAAGGATCAACCCAACACTATGGACTCACATACCTAATAGGGATCACCCCCGACGATATCCACGATGATCCTTGACGGAAACTTGCTTGATCTCCTCTTGCTTCTCTCCTTCTCCTCTTCTTCTCCTCTTCACTCTCAAGCCCTAGCTCTCAACTCTTTAAAATAGGACCAAATGATCCAAAAATCAGCCTAACACAACAATATAACCCCAAAAGAAATAGCTAGGGAAAAGACCAAAATGCCGTTAAAATTTCCGAACGGATTCCTTGCCAACTGCCCAACTTTCAAAGGGCATAACTCGCTCATACGAACTCGGAATCGAGCAAACTCGGTGGCGTTGGAAAGATCATTCCACAAGCTTCACAATCATAGCTGGAACTAATCCTAACTCATCCTGATCTAGGAGTTATGACTGCTCAAAGTTGGCCAAAACTCACTGATTTCCCACACTTAACCAAATTTCCAGATTTTGAATTTTATTCCAAAAATGACTATTTCCAATTTCAAGCTTTTTCATAGTTATTTCACTTACGGGATGTTACAATAAATCTCCACCATCTCTTTAGTTTGAGGGTTTTTGAGATATCTTTCATTATTCTGACTCCTATGTTCATAAATTCTATGACAAGGATTTGAACCATGTATCGTAAGTATATAAGTTTGGATTAGGTGATTTCTTATTTGTACATATGTCTTAAGGTCCATTCCTAAGTGTGTGAGGTGAACTAGATATGGTTTAGGGTCATAAGGTACCTCTAGCACTAAGCTGAGTTCATAGGTTTCCTATCGGCTAAGTTTTCCCTTGAGTTCATGCAAGGATAAACTTCAAATGACCATAACTATCTCACAAAGTTTGTGTCAATCTAAGTCTGGAGTACAAAAGTTATGATGGTTTTACCAAACAACAACAAACTAACTAACTAACCGACAACAAGTGGAGTTCACACCTCACTTTGTGCATTTCGCACAATGCCAAGTGCAAAGGGCTCTTCGTTAAGCACATGACATCGACGAAAATCCTTTTTAAGTCAGATTTAATTTGTATCTTTTGATTCCTTGACCATTCTTTCAATACCCAAACTGGTTTTATTTCCTCATCTCATCCTCCTTCATTAATAAGGTAAGTTTTTACTCCAAGGATTTCAAAATTTTCAATCACAAATTGTTAATAGAAATCTTGACCATTGGCCATAAGATTTTCAAGAAGTTAATTCAAGAGTCTCATGAAAAGGTTTCTTAATCGTTCTTCATCAAGTTAGGATTGCTTCGTCAAGATTTGAGGAGCATTTAAGGTATGTAGGACTTCAATGAGGAATTTCTTGTATCCTCATGTTCAATATTTCTTAATCCTTATGAACTTAATTTCATAGTTAAGGTTATCAAATTCACTTTTCAATTCTTCACATTTATGTCTCGAATTGCATGATTTCTTGAATTATTTATTCATGATTATTGATTTTTGACTATTGTACTTTTTTTTGTAAACTTAGTAAGGTTTTTTATCATCATTCTTATGAGTTATTGACATAATATTGTTTATGATTTATGAAGTTTATATTCAACGCATGCTGTTAAAGTTTTTATGCTATTATGAAAGCTAGTTTGAATATCTATGAGCTATGCAGCTCTAGAATATTATATCATGATTTAAGTTATATGATTAGAAAGAAATATTTGAGTCTCATCATTTGAGCTTTGTCTCACAATCTATTCAGATAGATAGATAGATAGATAGTTTACCTAAATATGAGAATATCACACAAGTATAATTTATTGTTTTGGAAGGATTATTTAGCACCGAGATGATGCAGGTTTAGAAAACTCAAGTTCTATAACTATGTGCCACCGTATATATTAAGTTATATTTTTTATTAATTAATTTTTGTTAAAAATAATAATTTCGGGATGAAATAAGAATCACGCCAAAAAATTGTTGAACGTGAATTCAGAGCTTTGCAATCACGATTTATAATTATCGTAAGGCTGTCAAGTTTGTTGAGAACTGAAGTCCTACATAATATAATGTGACGACCCAAACCGTCGTGATTGACACCCACACTAACCCTTCGGTGGGAGAACCAATACTACAACCCAGACGAAACAACTTAACCAAAAACTATACATTTAAAGATACGGAAGCAGGTTTAAATGACCAAAAGAAATATGGAGTTCCCATAAACTCCAAAGTTTAAACAAACTAGCCAAACTAATGCGGAAGAACAACCCCTAGAACCTAAAATTCAATGTACCAAAACTCTACTAACGACAAGTCTAAGAACAAGAGGTACAACCCCGAAACTAAACAAACACCTTAAACAAATAGTCTGAGTCCGAAAAGAGTGGACTTAAAAAAGAAAGATACATGGCAGCCTGAAAGAACTGGCTCACCCTTGAATCCGATCACGCTCAACAGTCACCTAGCTGAGATCTATCAATAGCCACCTGAAGATGCCATGTACTCAACAAAGAACAAGCAAGTATAGTATCAGTACATAACCACAGTGTACTGGTAGGATCACACGACTATCCCAATAAGTGAAACACATGTAGGTAACCACAACATTATAAACCAGGCATATACCAAGCATATACAATATTAGTCATCTTTTCAGGATCAATGTAGCATTCCACGTTCTCAATAATACACATTGGTTATCATTTTTAGAGCAACAAATAGCCTTTCAACCTCAATCACCAATAGATATGAACGTAATCATCACAAGTAGAAACACAACACAATTCAATGGTCCTCTCACGGAAATAAATTCAATGGTTCTCTCATGGAACCCATACTCAAACTGTTAGTGTTTCGGATCGTGACACTCGTTCCAATGTTTATGCCGGTACGTGGCAACCGATCCAAGTTAGTGTGTCAGATCGTGACACTCGTTCCAATGTTTATGTCGGTACGTGACAACCGATCCAAGTTAGTGTGTCGGATCGTGACATTCGTTCCAATGTTTATGCCGGTACGTGGCAACCGATCCAAGTTAGTGTGTCCCGTTTCATTCAACAAACCACAATCACAGTCACAATGTATATTCTCACAATCATACAACAAGAGATGATTCATAGCATACAATTATTCAATTATCTTCATTTACGATTAGAGTGATCAATAATGCAACATTCGCATACATACATGCATTACAATGACACAATTACAAACATATATCACACCAACATGAAATCACAACCATCACCTATCTCGAATCCAAGCTTGAATCCCCTAAGAACTTGAATATTCCCTTTTCAGATTCTTTCCGCTTGTTCTAGGTCTACAAACAATTAATATACGCAAGGAGCAACAATCAAAGGTCTAATTATCCTGATTATAACAAACTCAATAACCCTAGACAAAATCCAAGATCCTAATACCCAGATTAGGGCTTTTTCCATCATAATTTCCAGATCAAAAGCCTTCCTCATCGATAATCACCCACAAATTTACATTCTACGGATCAAAAAATGGATTTGGGGAGTTAAAACCTTACTTTTAGCCTCAAGAATGGTGGAAAACTGTCAAGAAAGCACCTGGGGTCATCTCCTAGCTCTCAAAGTCAAAACTTGCAGAATAAAATAATTTTGGGATTTATTTCCGACTTAAATTACCATTGTCCCGCTATGGTGTCCACCAACTCGCCATAGCGGACCCACCTTGGATAGAATAATCCCTCCACAACGGCTTGCACCGAAATAGAATATCGAATTAAGAACTCCAAACCCCCATTTCACAACACACCTTCATCCCACGACACTAAGAAAAATACCCATTCACGCTAAGATCAATTTCGAGAGTTATACTCGCACGAATTCAATTTCGTAAAGTCGTACGGGTTCCTTAACAACTTAGCTACCCACTCACGCAATCAATTTCATTATTACACTTCTCATTCATTACCAGAATTCCCTAGACTTGCGTGACTCCGATTTCGTTCAAATCTAGACTAGGCTAGAAAATTTCAAGTTACTACTCAAAAGTTTTTCTGGTCCAATTCTTTCCCCATTGGCTCTTCCCTAACGACGGAATCAGATCGTTACAATAGATACCAATTTACCCATCACTCATTCCGAGTGATTAACTAGGAAAAACTGGCTAAAGTAAGAGTAGAGTAATATCTGAATCGTCGAACCATTGGGATACTTGTCCCGCATACTTTTTTATCGACTCTGGGTTGCTAGAAGCTTAGTTTGGATACTTCTCACCTTATCCTGAGCATCCTTCACCAAATCAACTTCCAAAGGTTTTACATCTTCAACCCCAAACCACCCTATGGGTGATCTACACATCCTCTTATACAATGTCTCAATGAAGCCATCACAATACTCGAGTGATAATTATTGTTGTATGTAAACTTAACTAACAACAAAAGCTATTTTCAATAACCACCAAAGTTGATCGTACACACGTCTGCCACATGTTGTCAAGGACCTTGACACAATCATCAGGACTAATCCTTTCTCATATAAGCATGATAAAATTCTAAATCAATACTCGCTACAATTAGAGGTGGACTTGAACCAACCAACACACACTCATAATACTCAACAAATCATAGTTCTTATCAACATCTCCTTCTCACAACATAAATTTTCATGAGCTTAAGTTACAAAATTTGATATTTAGACATCAGATACTCATCGAGGGATATGTCCAAGCATACAACCCTCTAACCATACTATCGAATGTTAGATTTAGCAATTATGATTGTAAATTACTTTAAGAACCATAAAATAGGACCCAATGATCCCCACATTTACCCACACACAATCAATACATGACCTTGACGACTAGATGAATATTAAGATTGTCGGATAACTATGATCACACAGGGTAGCTCTTCTATTAATTCTCATAAGCAAGTGGTACATGTCGAACCACTAAAATACTTTAACAACTCCAAGACAACACCAATTATGTCATTCGAAATAACCAAATCTTCCCAATTTTCTCACTCAACCAAGAGGACATCGCAGGGTTTGGTACCCCTGATCTACCACTAGGGATCCACCCACAAAAGTGAAAGCATACGAGAGCATAGCTAGTAAATCATACTCACAATACTAACAACCATCATAAACACTCCGACCATTTACCTTATTATAAACCAACACTTTTTAAATGAAACATTTCTTAGGTACTTAACAATCAATAATACTCAACTGTACAACTCAACCCAGGTGTATAAGTCCTTTCAAATGCTCAATACCTAGTACAATTGATCATTTCTCACCTTGCAATTTCATACCTTGACAAAATATATCACCACGAATGTAGACTTACAATGAAAAGTATGAATTGTAAATTTAACTGTATAGCACAATCTCCTTATCTATCAACATTAGCTTGTACCTTGAAGATTTTTATGAATTCATGGATCTTCGCTTATCATTGATTGCATCCCCATCGATCTTACAATATCCTTAACTAAAATTTCAATCATACTCATTTCTAAACTCAAAAACAAGAACCAAGCACTTATCATCACACTCGAGCTAATGTATGTACACTCCTTTCTCAAGTCTTTTTCAATAGTTGCCAACCAATCTTATTATAGAGTTACATTCCATCACAAACTCTTATTACCCTTATGCTCAGTCAGCCCTGACTATCACTACACCTCAAACTTAGGTATACCCATAAATTCAAAGGACTAACCCAATTTTTATGCGCACTTTCTTACTAAAATACTTTAATTACCTTCACCCAAGTATACTCAATGTGACTTTCTTTATCCATAAGCTTGTCGTCCCGATATTAATCCACCCCTCTATGGCTTAAGATAAAATCAACAGTCCTCATACTACCATCCTTCTTCTTAACAAACAAGACAGGAACACCCTATGGGGAAGCACTAGGAGGGATGAAACCTTAATCAAAAAGCTCATGAATTTGAGCTTTATGCTCTCTCAATTTTGACACCATATGAATAGACTCAATAGAAGGGGATTCAACCTTAACATCCCGAATATGAGCCAATCACACCAAACAATCTCGTCCCACCAGTTTCCTACCCCGCATGACAGATATGACCTTAGCTGACTTAGGCTTGTTCCTCCTTCCCACTTTAACATTTCCCTACTCGGGATCTTTAGAGTTACCGACTTAACATTACCATTAAGCACATGATAATAGGGGGACAACTAAGTCATGCTTAATATTATACCAAGTCAGTCATATCCAGCATAATCAAATCAACCCAAATCTGAAAATCCATAAACACAACAGGACAACACGATATACATGGGTGACTATGATTGACTCTTCAACTGGGGTAGAAACATGGATGATGGCATCAAGTATATCACAATTCATATAAAATACAGAGGCAAATCGCACAGACACATAAGAATAAGTAAAACCCGGATCAAACAACACATTAGCTATCCGGTCACAAACAATAATAGTTCTTGTGATCACTGCATCAGACCCTCAGCCTCGATCTTTCCCGAAAAGGCATAAAACTGAGCCATGTCATCTTGACGGGCAACCTCCTTGCCTGAATGCGCTACTCCNGGCATCAAGTATATCACAATTCATATAAAATACAAAGGCAAATCGCACAGACACATAAGAATAAGTAGAACCCAGATCAAACAACACATTAGCCATCCGGTCACAAACAATAATAGTTCTTGTGATCACTGCATCAGACCCTCAGCCTCGATCTTTCCCGAAAAGGCATAAAACTGAGCCATGTCATCTTGACGGGCAACCTCCTTGCCTGAATGCGCTACTCCTCTACCCACATTACCATTTCCCCAGCCTCCACGGCCTCGTTGATTTCCTCATCACATGCCCGGTTCTCCACAATTGTAACACACTTAATAACTTAACCAAGTAAACCTTATTGTTATTGGAACAGTTGTATCCTGACTTCTTCTTGATATACAAACAATTCATGAAATGGTAGTATAACTTCTGACCTCAAATGACATAACTTAATTTCATTATTCGCTAAACAACCCATACATGTTATTACAACAATACTAAATGCATTTTCCAAAGTAATGGTGTTCATTATCTAACCGTCTCTTACCAAAACTTCATGAATGTTGTCACCTATAAACTTGAATCTGCAAATCTGACCTTAATTCCTTCACAAGCGACGATAGTAGCTAGAGTGCCCCACAAAATTCTTAAGTTCAGTCACAGAACTAAGTCAGACCTAATTCCTGACTATTTCAATCTTTTGGGGATCTACAATTACCCCTTCCCTTGAAACTACAAGCCCCAAAAAGGCAATCGAAGTCGACCAAAATTCATACTTAGAAAATTTCGCACACCCCTTTTTGTTTTTGTAATCACATAGATGCCAGTTTTTCTGCTGTTTTGACAATATTCGATTTATTACAAGGTTTTATAGTCTATCCTCGATTGCTGAACACTAATTGGATTACAAGGGTTAGTTCAGATTCGATTCGATTTCTATAAGGAGACCTGGGAAAAAATAGAGGAGACATGGCTAAGGTTCTGTCTCACCCTGTCCCGCTCTGGCAGGGAATTTCCGCTTTGGTGGCCTCGCGCTGGTGGAAAGATCCTATCCTAGCGGCTCAGACGGAAACAGTACCAGACAATAAATTTTTCTGGGGTTTTTCTCTTTACCAAATCTCCCAACGGGTTTCAGCTTTACTGAGAAATTAAGGATAATCATCTGAACTAGGATAATCATTGTCTACCCCGAGTCAATCCAACGATACACAATCCAACTCATTCTCATTAATTCAACGCCATAACCTACACATCCCCAAGATACACCGAGACACTCACGCGGTTATTACTCAAGTGCAAGACACGTCCAGATCTTTCTTACGAATCACCTCGTACATTATCTAGACTCTTGCATCAAACTTAGTCGTGACCTTCTTTTCACAACAAATTTCACGATACTCAGCAGTTACAACTTGTATAGTTTCAATCAATTCAGCCAGCATATTGCACATATCAAAATTCAGACCCACACTTATTGTGCACATGATCATATCATCACATCCAAGAAAATACCACTTCCACATTCACAGTTAATTCAGGCAACAAGGCATACACATTCACAGTTTTCAAGTTGCAACTCATAGACAAGCCCGATTTTTAAATTAATTTATTCCATAAATGACCATTATCGGTCTCCCAGTACAAAAGAAAAATGTAAACTGATGCACCGTACAACTGGTAAAAAGATCATTTATCCGAGGTAGTGGATACTTGTTCCGAATGGTGACCCTATTCAACTGTCGATAGTCTATACACATCCTCTCTTGCTAGTGATAGTGTTACCATTGTTGTTGCTCTAGTTCGAACCATATAGTGAAGGAGGAAAGATACTAATTTGTATCACCCAGATACCAATTGGATTCAAGTCATAGCACGAAGGAATAGAAAAAAGTGAGTTTTTCCTAAAGTCCTATAGCCTCTCAAAGAAAAGTACAGACGTCTTTGTACCCTTCCGCAAGACTCTACTATACTCATTTTGGTACAATGAGATCAACGAACCTAGGGCTCTAATACCAACTTTGTCACGACCTAGATCATCGTGATTGACACCCACACTAACCCTCCGGTGGGAGAACCATTACTACAACCCAGACTAAACAACTTAACCAAAAACTATTCATTTAAAGATACAGAAGCAGGTTTAAATGACCAAAAGAAATATGGAGTTCCCATAAACTCCAAGGTTTAAGCACACTAGGCAAACTAATGCGGAAGAACAACGCCTAGAACCTGAAAGTCAATGTACCAAACTTTACTAACGACAAGTCTAAGAACAAGGGGTACAACCTTGAAACTAAACAAACACCTTAAACAAATAATCTGAGTTCGAAAAGACTGGGCTTAAACAAGGAAGATCCATGACAGCCTGAAAGAATTGGCTCACCCTTGAATTTGATCACGCTCAACAGTCACCTAGCTCACCCTTGAATCCGATCACGCTCAACAGTCACCTAGTTGAGGTCTATCAAAAGTCGCCTGAAAATGTCTTGTACTCAACAAAGAACAAGCAAGTGCAGTATCAGTACACAACCACAGTGTACTGGTAGGATCGCACGACTCTCCCAATAAGTGAAACACATGTAGGTAACCACAACATTATAAACCAAGCATATACCAAGCATATACAATATTAGTCATCTTTTCAGGATCAATGTAGCATTCCACGTTCTCAATAATACACATTGGTTATCATTTTTAGAGCAACAAATAGTCTTTCAACCTCAATCATCATTATATATGAACGTAATCATCACAAGTAGATACACAACACAATTTAATGGTCCTCTCACGGAAATAAATTCAATGGTCCTCTCATGGAACCCATACTCAAATTGTTAGTGTTTCGGATCGTGACACCCGTTCCAATGTTTATGCCGGTACGTGGCAACCGATCCAAGTTAGTGTGTCAGATCGTGACACTCGTTCCAATGTTTATGTCGGTACATGACAACCAATCTAAGTTAGTGTGTCGGATCGTGACATCCGTTCCAATGTTTATGCCGGTACATGGCAACCGATCCAAGTTAGTGTGTCGAAACGTGACACCCGTTTCATTCAACAAACCACAATCACAGTCACAATGTATATTCTCACAATCACACAACAAGAGATGATTCATAGCATACAATTATTCAATTATCCTCATTTACGATTAGAGTGATCAATAATGCAACATTCGCATACATACATGCATTATAATGACGCAATTACAAACATATATCACACCAACATGAAATCACAACCATCACCTATCTCGAATCCAAGCTTGAATCCCCTAAGAACTTGAATCTTTCCTTTTCAGATTCTTTCCGCTTGTTCTAGGTCTACAAACAATTAATATACGCAATGATCAACACTCAAATGTCTAATTATCCGGATTATAACAAACTCAATAAACCTAGACCAAATCCAAGATCCTAATACCCATATTAGGGAATTTTCCACCATAATTTCTGGATCAAAACCCTCCCCCATTGATAATCACCCATGAATTTACATTCTACGAAATCGAAAAATGAATTCGGGGAGTTAAAACCTCACCTTTAGCCTCAAGAATGGTGGAAAACTGTCATGAAAGCACTTGGGGTCGTCTCCTAGCTCTCAAAGTCGAAACTTGCAGAATAAAATAATTTTGGGGTTTATTTCCAACTTAAATCGCGACTGTCCCGCTATAACGGCCCCCAACCTGCCACAACTTCCCCGCCTTGGCGGGAATAATCCCGCCACATCGTCTTGCATTGAAACATAATGTCAAATTAAGAGCTCCAAACCCCCATTCACAACACACCTTCATCCCATGACACTAAGAAAACACCCATTCACGCTAAGATCAATTTTGGGAGTTCTACTTGCCCGAATTCAATTCCGTAAAGTCGTATTGGTTCCTTAATGTATTAGCTATTCACTCACGCAATCAATTTCATTATTACACTTCTCATTTATTACCATATTTCCCTAGATTCGCCTTACTCCGATTTCATGCAAATCTGGACTAGACTAGAAAATTTCAAGTTATTACTCAAAAGTTTTTCTAGTCCAATTCTTTCCCCATTGGCTTTTCCCTAACGACGGAATCAGGTCGTTACATATAATGGCCACATGTGTTATATTGCACAATAGAATAATCGACGATGACCGTGATCTTAATGCACCAATTCAAGAAACTTCGAAAGTTCCAACTACAACAACAAAAATAGTGATATATGAAAATCTCCAATTGAATAATTTTTAACTAGACATAAAAAAAAATAAGGACAAAAATATTCATTTTGAATTCCGTAATGCATTAATAGAGCAACATAATAATCTCAAAAGTTGAGTATTTATTTAAAATTCAGAATAAATTTTACGATGATGTCATATTTATGTAATTGTATTTCATCAATGATTTCACTTTTATTTGAATTATTCATTAATATGTATATTTATATAATATTTGCTGCAATTGTGTTATTGAAAAATTTAAAATAAAATATGATTTTATATTACATGAAGATTTTGAAAAGAACAAGAAATATATAGGGGTGATTATTTGGTAAAGGAAGACAGAATTTATTTTATGGAATAATAAAACAAAAAATGAAACAAAAACAATAATATATTAATAAAAGAGAAGACACTTTTTTTAAAGGTCATCAATGGAGAATACTAGACTCTAGAGTTTATCTTATTTTTTAAAAATAAATAAATAAATTCATTTCTTGTTATATAAAAAGTGAACAATATTTAAAGTGAGTTGTGGTGAAGCAAATGGACTGCTCGATCCTTAGTCAGAGGTCTTGGGTTTGAATTTTGGATATGAAGAAAATTATGTTGGAAGTGTCATTTCAAAATGAGTCTTGTGTGTAATTATTTAATTGGACCTCCAATGAAAGTGACCGTGAAATAAAAAAGAAAGTGGCCGATATTTTGAACCATTGAAATGAAAACGTGTGGCGTGAAAATTTGCAAATTAACTATCGATCGATGGGCACCAAGTTTTGCCTTTGGTGGTTTTTTATTTCTACTTTATTTAGAAAACTAGGTGGACAGTCATGTGAAATCTAATATTTTGGGTAACTTACATAAATTTCACTATTTTAGGATTTAATTACTTAGATTGACATTAGTTAGTAATATTACATTAGATGGGTCTCGGATACATGTATCGCCTATCAAGTGTAGTAATTAAGGGATATAATTGAAAGTCATTAATTAATGAATGTGTCTAATTAAGAGATGTGACTGAAAGCGTAAAATAGAGAGTTGAGATGAAATTGATTGTCCCAAACTACAAAGATTTATAGGAAAAGTTTCATTACTTTTCAATAAATAATTATTGGTTTAACGATACTTTTTATTTATTATCATTAATAGCAATACATAGTAATACTATGATAAATCTCATATGTGTTAAAAGTAAATTATGCATGCAATATAAATGCATTATAAGTGTTTTAAAATATATTATGCTTGTTTGGTAAAAAATTGACACAATGTAAGTGTATTAAATTATGTGAGCCATGAATTAAATTTGTATCATATGTGTCTTATATATGGTTCTCGGTAATATGTGTTAAAACTATATTAGAGATCTTTTGATGCACCATATTAACAAAAATAATGCATGTATTAACTCTGTTACCGTGTATTATTAGTAGTACCTTAATTATTTTGTACACTTTTTCATGCTATGTATAACTAATGCATGCATTACTTATACACTCTATTTTGAGAAATATATTACTAATATTATAAAATTTCTAGATATTAGTAATGTAAAAAAAATTAATATAAGCTTTAGCATGTTTAAAGATTCAATTACCCTCAAAATTCTTTTTACATTTTTTTCAACATAATAGTTAAAAATATTTTTATACAATGCATGATATTTTTAATATACAAAATTAAATACTCCCTCCATTCCATATTAGTTGAATTTTTGAGGCATTTTCTATTTTTCAAATTAACTTAATTGTTCAGTTTTCAAGACTATTTTTAGAATGTTCTTCCAATTTTATCCTTCATTTGAATTTTCAATGTGATGCCTTCAATAAAATTGACAATAATTAATAAGGGTAAAAATGAAAAATTATATTTAATTTATATCTTAATCTACTTTTTCGCTCAAAAAATTAATTAATATANAACTTAATTGTTCAGTTTTCAAAACTATTTTTAGAATGTTCTTCCAATTTTATCCTTCATTTGGATTTTGAATGTGATGCCTTCAATAAAATTGACAATAATTAATAAGGGTAAAAATAAAAAAATTATATTTAATTTATATCTTAATCTACTTTTCGCTCAAAAAATTAATTAATATAGAATGAAAAAAGTATTATAAAAAATATAATCTTATAACATAATTAAATACAAGTTTTACTCTTTTTATATTTAGAGATTAAAATAAAGTATTGAGTCGGACATGCATAAGTTAGATTTGCTTCCTCTCCTTCCTCCAATATAATATTTGAAGCTCCGTACTCTGACAATGACCGCTGAAGGTTGGGAAGCACATGCCGCCTGTCAAATCACAATTCCATTGGACGGCCATGATCGCCCGTACGGTTCTATCAACGGCTACGATCCCCTTTTCCCCAAACCATTCCTCAGACTCCTCTGATAACAGCAAGAAAGAGAGAAATGAGGCATTCCTGTTACCTCTATTTTCTCTCTCTACTGTTATCAGGTCGACTTTGGTCGGGTGGGGTATAAAGAGACCAACCAGCACACCTTCTCTCTCTTCAAAAGCCTTATTACTGATAGTGATATCATGAAGTTGAGCTCAGCTTAGATTCTGTCAACTTATTGAATTGAAGGAAAAGGGAATCATCACAATTTAATGGAAGTATTGGAGAAAGAGAAAAGTAGCTGAAAGGTTTTTTATAGGACTTTTTGGTTAATGCATGTGGAGATTGTGAGGGAGCATATTCATAATGTGGAAGAGGTGGGATATCTTGAGGATAAGAGTGATGAATTGGTGGAATTGCTTAGGGTTTCACTTGGTTTTGAGAGTTATAATTGAGGGCTTTGTGTAATTGAGTGGATAATTACAGGGAAGGGTGTTGTTATAGTACTATAATTTTCTTCAGATTTTTAAGAGAAGTGGCTTTAAATATATATATTTATATGAAGCTTTCAACATCAGGAATGGGTCAGCAAGCTCATGAAGGAGGTATCTTCTACTTCTTTATACTTTTTCTTCTCTTTAGCGTTTTAGCTTTTTCTATATCACTGTCAGTATGTTTGTGTTACACTTTGTTTTTGTTCTAATAAGATAACAGGAATATATGTTGATTTCTATATTTGTTGGTAGTGAATGAGATAATCTTAAGTATCTGTAATTAAGTCCAATTAAATTATTGCTGATGGATTTTTTATTCTGAAAGTAGAGAAAAAGTGTTTGAACTCAGAGCTATGGCATGCGTGTGCTGGTCCTCTGGTGTGCCTACCAACAGTCGGAAGTCGTGTTGTTTACTTTCCTCAGGGTCATAGTGAACAGGTCTTTCTCCTTCAATCACATTTCATTCTTTATCACACACAGTGATACAATCTATAATTAATTACATTACTGATGGTCCCTTACTGGAATGGAGTGACAGGTAGCTGCAACAACTAATAAAGAAGTCGATGCACATATACCCAATTACCCAAATTTGTCGCCACAGTTGATCTGTCAACTCCACAATGTCACAATGCATGTGGGTTTCATCTGTTTTCCCAATTCTCTAGTGAATTACTATTTGCTATGCAAGTTGTATTAGGCGCATAGGTAATTGATTACTTGTCGAATTTCAGGCAGATGTTGAAACAGACGAAGTATATGCACAAATGACTTTGCAGCCCTTGACGCAGGTACAACCGAGTGTTGCAATAAGTGACTCTTAATAATAATGCCTTTTTTGTATCAACTACTTGTGAATGGGGTCATAAAAATACTCTGTGTTGGATTTCAGGAAGAACAAAAAGATACATATCTTCCTGTTGAGTTTGGAATCCCTAACAAGCAGCCTACTAACTATTTTTGTAAGACGCTGACTGCAAGTGATACTAGCACACATGGTGGCTTTTCTGTCCCTCGTCGTGCTGCAGAGAAAGTTTTTCCTCCTCTGGTAATTACTGGTCCCATGGTCCTGTAATTTGACATGGCTCTAGAGCTAACCCTGATATTGTTGTCTTTTTTTGCTGGCACTCAGGATTTCTCGCAGACACCACCTGCCCAAGAACTAATTGCAAGGGATCTGCATGATGTTGAATGGAAGTTCAGGCATATTTTCCGAGGCAAGCTCTAGATGTTCTTTTCCTTATTGCTCTCAGTAGCTTTACATTGTTTAGAGTATACTCTGTCATGAATTGGGCATGTCCTTGATCTCTGTTTTGTTGCATTTTCCAATCAAAACATCTTTGTGTTTGTAGGGTTTTACTATTATTTCCCAGTTCATACATCTCCCCCCCCNCCCCCCCCCCCCCCCCCTTTTTTTTTTTTTTGAATAAGGTAACATTTTGTAAACAGAGAAATACACCAATAGTGCATTTCAGTAGTAATTACATCAGAAGTATAGAAATAAAGACCAAAATTCTAATACCTACAATTCACCTAAGTTCTCCAAAAAAGAAGCAATCTCCTCCACCTCTTTGGGGAGTACATGATTACACCAAAAACAAAAGGTCACTAGACAGTTCCTAGGGTTGCTCTTGTTTTCGAAACATCTCTGGTTCCTTTCCTTCCAAACTGTTCACTTGATGCATGCAGATACAATCTTCCATCTCTCCTTATGACCTGATCTGTTGCCTTCTTTGTTCCAACTTGCTAACACTTCTGAGGTATCTCTTGGCATTAAGGTTGGCATGCAGACAGGGTTTTTTCTGGTCCGGTCCAGGACCAGTTCTGGCTCCAGTAGACCCGGTATGAAACTGGTCATAAAGGGTACCGGAACAGGTACCGAGACAGATCCCAGGGTTTTACTCGATAGACCCAGTTCCGGTTCGGTTTAAAGATAGCATCTTTTTCTAAAAAAATTGATAATGGTTAATAGCCATTTTTTAAGTAAACGTTGGGGGGGGGGGGGGGAAAACGGCCTCGCCATAACACCCCTACCCCCTTAACCCCATAACACTATAAATATGCCTCATTTACTTTCTTTTTTCTCTCAAATTCACAAACTACTTTATTAATCTCTTACAAATTCTCTCAATTCTCAATCTCTCTCGTCGATTAAAAAATTATTTTTGTGCTGTTGGTTAATTGGAGTTCGGAGATTTTTTTGAAGTAGTTTGCAAGCTTCAATTGGCATCTCTAATTCCGGCTTTTGGTTATACATCTGCTTTTATGCAGGCGTTTGGTACATTCATTTCAACTTTAATCTCTGTATTTGTTTACAACAACAACAACAACATTTTTTTGTTATATTTATCTTGCTTGTTTCTCTTTATACGTCTGTCGACCCCTTTTCATGAGGCTAAGTTGTTAGATTAAAAAAAAAGCAAGATAACTATAACAAAAAATATAAAGTAACTTGATAAATAAACAAATAAAGAGATTAAAGTTGGAACGAATGTACCGAACGTCTGCGTAAAAGAAGACGTATAACCAAAGCCAAAATTTACAGATGCCAATTGAAGCTCGCAAATTACTTCAAAAAAATCTCCGAACTCCAATTAACCAATAGCACAAAAAATAAATTTATAATCGATAAGAGACTAGAGAGGTTGAGAATTTGTAAGAGATTAATAAGATAGTTTGTGAATTTGTGAGAAAAATGGAAGAAGATGAGGTTTATTTATAGTGTTAGGGGCTGTTTTTAGCAATTATGGCTCCCC
>NC_064293.1:13847820-13918948 GCF_019186545.1 Solanum stenotomum
CCCCCCCCCCCCCCCCCCAACATTCACTTACTTAAAAAAGGGCTACTAGCCGTTATCAAATATAAAAGATTATTACCGCTAAACCGGACCAGAACCGGGTAAAGCCTTGGGATCTATCCCGGTACCCTTATGACCGGTTTCGTACCGATCCCGGAAAAAAACCTGTCCGCATGCCAGCCTTAGATGATACCAACTAGTTGAAGGCTAAGTTGTTGCTATACTTTCATTAGGTGCAATTGTTAAATACTCTTTTTATTCATATTAGAAGCTTGTCTATTGGTATAGAGATAAATTATGAGATTTGGAGAACCCCTAATTATTTTGAACGAAAAAACAAATTACGTAACTGTGGAGTAAAATGAACTTGAGAAGAGCATAAAGGGTGGACATAATTTATGGTGTCAACCCCAACTAATTGTGATTGAGTGCACAGTTGGGAGGCAATGGACAAATAACCACAGGTGATTCAAGCTCACAAATCAGATCAGAGTCGTTGGGCTAAAATTTTTCTGTTGACTTTGTTCATTCATACTCATATCAGAGTCGCATCTAGGATTTTTTAAACATGGGTGCACCCAAAAAAATGTATTAAGCGGGAATTGATCCGAACATGGATGCACCAAGAAAAATGTATTAAGTGAGAATTGATACTTAATCCTCAACGTCAAAAGCTCAACATTTAACCATGTGGACCAGATAGACTTCTTATAGTACGGGTGCCAGAATATAAAAATATACAAATTTTAGAAAATATGTACATACAATATCTAGTTTTACGAAGAGACCACGGGTTCCGATGCCCTATTTTTTACCTTTAGATTCACCACTGACTCATATACGCTTGTCTATTCATTCCCTGCAACACAAGTCTCAAACTCAAAGGATTGATCTCTAATAGGCATCCATTTCCTAGCTTAGTTGCTCTAGACATAAGCTTCCATGCATATTATCAAATTTGTCGTGCTCTCTTTAATCCCCAACATTCTTTTTAATTTTGATGCATACATAAGTTGATCCTACTACCAAGGTTCTCCTGTGGCACTAAATTGTATGTCTAATTGTCTATCCATAATATGGTTAGTACTTGCCAATTTTTTTTGTATCAAGATTCCTAAAAATTGAAGTATGGGTTACCTAGACTTTCTATGATCATTTAGGGATGGGATTAGAGCAACACTATAGTTGTTTTGTTAGTGGTGTGAATGAGGATAAGGAATGGGACAACACTCTCTCCATCCTGCTAATGATTCTCTCTTTATTTTAGGATGTGTCCAAATGTTTAACATCATTCGTTGATGACATTAATTTATTGTACTTTCACAACTCCTGTAAATTTTAAATTTATGTAACTTCACATTTTAAACTTTGATGCGGTGTTCCTTCAATCAAATATGTTTTGTCCACTAGTACTCATAAAATACATTAGTCATATTAACATCTTAAATTTCTTTTCATCCAAATATCATTTGTATAAAATGGGATGAAGGATGTTTTTCTAGGGTATTGTGGATAGGTTTTAAACTTGTATCCGATTTTTGGTTAAAAATGGCACTGAAGTTGGACTTGTGCTTTTTACATGTTAGTTTTAACTTAGCAAAACTGCCTATTAAAAAAGTAAATAAAGCAACAAAAACTAAAATAGTATGAAATTGCTCTAAAAATATAAAAAAGTGGATGGATAGCCTAGGGTGGTGGTGGATGGAGTACGGAAGCAGGATAAGTCTATTAATTACTCAATACTCCTTGTATCCCTAAATCCCGTATACACATTTCAGTGCTGTAAGAAAGTTAGGGAGGCGAAAAAAAAACGAAAAAATAGCATGAAATTGCACTAAAAAAAATAGAAGGTGGATGGATGGCCTAGGGTGATGGTGGATGGAGTATGGAATCAGGATAAGTATTTTAGCTTACTCTCTCTCTCCCTAAATCTTTAGTTACACATTTCAGTGTTGCAATAAGGTTAAGGAGTCCAACTCCCATGCTATATTGGTGGCAAAAGAATACTACAGTTCTGAATAAACTTTATCTAGAAAGAGAATTACAGTTAAAAATATAAGTTTATGTTCATTTCTACTCAAGATTTAATTGGTTAAACTCTTGGTACATGTAAATGATACATGTCAAATTCTATGGACTTTCGCAAGCAATTTGATATAATGCTTCCATTGATTGTTTTATCATCCTAATCCCATTAACTTAAATTGTAACCTTTTATACTTTCTAAAATTTGTTTTGATAAATTGTTGGATAAAAGAATGCATCCTGGTTGGATGTGGAAGGAAGGTGTAATGTGTGTGTAACTGATAAATGCGTACCAAGTATGCTATCATCTGTTTATGTTTTCTCCTTTTGCATGCAGGACAGCCTAAGCGGCATCTTCTTACTACTGGCTGGAGTGTGTTTGTTAGTGCCAAAAGGCTTGTTGCTGGAGATTCTGTTCTTTTCATTTGGTACTGTTTAGCTTCCTCTGGTGACACTACTGTACATTTTTCACATATTATTTTATCCAGCATGACAATTTCCTCCAGGCTTTTTCTTGAGATAGTCGGTTCTGCAGGAATGAGAAAAATCAGCTCCTTCTGGGAATTCGGCGTGCAATTAGACCCCAGACTGCGATGCCTTCATCAGTTCTATCTAGTGATAGCATGCACATTGGATTACTTGCTGCTGCTGCTCATGCTGCTGCTACTAATAGCTGTTTCACTGTCTTTTTTAACCCAAGGTAGTACTTAACAGTACTCCTCCCTTGAGTTTTCATTCATATCTATTACCATTTATGCTTTTTTCTACTCACATGTTTATTGCATTAGGGCTAGCCCATCTGAGTTTGTTATACCACTTTCAAAATACATCAAAGCTGTATATCACACGTGCGTGTCTGTTGGAATGCGTTTTCGGATGCTATTTGAAACTGAAGAATCAAGTGTTCGAAGGTATGGAAGGAAGTAGTTTGATCTTAAGTGAACAATTTCCTTTTATTTTCTTGATGTCAAGTTTCCTGATCTGTTCCGCCTGAAGTGCTATATAAGTAGGCTTGTAGTTTCTTATGATGTATTGGGCACCTGTTTTAAACTTAACTGCAGAAAAAGGCTCTCAAATATGCATCTTCTCCTATGTTTTGCTTCATCATGAATTATAGTTGGAGAATTATGTTTACTTATGTAGAATGGTGAATTGGGATGACGGTGCAGGATTATTACCCCTATGGCTTTCCTTTGGCCCATAGAGTTGCATATCATTCTTGTCTAGGACTGGCAAAAATATAGTTGCATTCTTGCATTAGGGTTTCAATTAATGAAGTTGGTTGTTGGTTCTAGTAAATAAACCAACTCTTTAACCAATTAAATTAAAATTTTCATTCGCTAGTAAATTAGTGCCCTACCTTTGTGGGTATCATTGAAATTTTTAGCCTGTATGTTTGTTAGATAACTCTCTCTCTCTCTCTCTCTCTCTCTCTCTATTTGATAAACCAATAAGATTTTATAGATATGTGGGTAGAAACAAAAGCCAGTATACAAGAGGTATACCAATAAGTAGAAAACCTACAAGAAGAAATGGTTTTCTACAATAGTCACCCAATCTTCTATTCCTACAGGGATCTCATAGGTGCACCAAATGGAAAATAAGGGATTAGAGGCTACTCGGCGCCTAAGGTTCCAACTTAGGAATCAATCAACATTAATCCGCAGCTCAACGGTACATTATTCATCTCCACCCTTCAAAAGCTCGCATGTTTTTCTCTCCATAGTACCCACATAAGTGCTAATGAAGTAATATTCCAAGCCTTGTGTCTTCTTCTCCGTCTGCCGCAATTCCAACTAAACATCAGCTCTTTCACAGTACTTGGCATCACCCATTGCTCTCCAAACCAAGTAAGGATATCCCATCATAACCTCAAAACAAATCAGCAATGACAAAAAAGATGGTCAACATCTTCACCCGAATCCTTACACATAAAACACCGGCTAACATAAGTGACCTGTCATTACAACAGATAATTCTTTTTTCTTATAGGTGGTTCTGTCATTTTTCAGATACATGGGCACAATTACTGGGATTGGTGACTTAGATTCAGTTCGCTGGGCAAACTCTCACTGGCGGTCTGTCAAGGTAAATGGTCTATTTTTATTTTACCTTTAGCATTTCTCTATTTGCTATTCTTATTCTTTTGTAAGTATATCAGTTATAACATGGTTTTCCCATTCATGTCTCTATGTTTGAAGGATTTACTCTTTTTTCCTTTTACTTCGTTTGGGGTTCTGGGGTGGGTCAGTTCAAGTTGAACCCACACATCGGGTGGGTTGAATCCCACTCATGTGATTGAGTTGAATGCGATTGCTAACACTTAATATTTAAACAACAAATTTCATGAAATTATAGGTTGGTTGGGATGAGTCAACTGCAGGAGAGAGGCAACCAAGGGTCTCATTATGGGAGATTGAGGCTTTGACTACTTTTCCGATGTATCCATCTCTTTTCCCTTTTAGACTAAAGCGGCCTTTGTATCCCATCTTATCAAGGTATGGCACACTGAATGGTCATGTGGTTAGAGAATTGAAGCTGTAAATCCTATCTTCCTTTATTTTGGTAAAATTGTGAAGTCTGCACTGTAACTTATCAAGAAAGAAAGAAAAATAAAAGGGAATGGCCTATGTAGTTTTAGACTTTTAGGGTCTGTTTGTTTGGAGGGGTTAAAAGGGTTATCTCGGTATTAAATTTGGGACTAAACCTGTGTTTGTGTTGGATGAGGGGACTACCTAAAACCAGGATAAATTTTATATCACAATCTTGGGATTATTTATCTATCCCAGATGAAAGGTGGGAAGATGATTGTAGTTATAATCCCAGGATAACCTGCTTTTGAACCAAATAACCCTTTAATGTCTCTTCTAGCCTCCAAGAGTTTTACATCCTGTCTTCCCCTCCCAAATAAGCATGATAGAAGGAACAATTATGAGTTTATTGCAGTATCATTGTTCAGATAGCAACCAATTCTCGTTCCAGAAGCTATAGTACTAATTTTTCTCCTTTGCTTTTGCAGATAGTAACAATGAAGCTATTAATCGAATGGCATGGTTAAGAGGGAATACTGGTGAGTTAGGACCTCATTCGATGAATCTTCAATCTTTTGGCATGCTTCCATGGATGCAACAGAGAGTCGATTCAACAATTATCCCAAATGATATTAATCAACATTATCAAGCTATTCTGGCTACTGGCTTGCAAAGTTTTGGGAGTGGAGATTTGATGAAACAGCAATTAATGCAGTTTCAGCAGCCTGTCCATTATCTCCAACATGCAAGTACTGATAATTCCATTCTGCAGCAGCAGCAAATAATGCAGCAAGCAGTTCATCAGCATATGCTGCCTGCTCGAACCCAAATGCTGTCAGAGAACCTTCAAAGGCAATCAGAGCAACAATCCAATAATCAGTCAGAGGAACAGGCTCACCAACACGCTTACCAAGAAGCATTCCAAATTCCACACGACCAGCTCCAGCAGAGGCAACCATCAAATGTTTCCTCTCCATTTTTGAAAGCAGATTTTGCAGATTTGAACTCAAAGTTTTCGGCATCTGTTGCTCCTCCAGGCGTGCAAGATATGCTAGGTTCTTTGTGTTCTGAAGGAAGTAGTAATTCATTGAATATCAATAGAACTGGTCAGTCTGTGATCATAGAGAAGCCGCCCCAACAGTCCTGGATGTCAAAATTTACGCAGTCACAACTAAATACGTGCTCCAACTCTTCACCACTCCCAACATATGGGAAAGATAGATCCAATTCTCGGGAAAATTGTAACTTGGATTCCCAGAATCAAGTGGTTTTTGGTGCTGATGTTGATTCTTCAGGGCATCTCCTTCCGACCACAGTGTCTAATGTTACTACTACATGCGCTGATATGTCCACAATGCCACTTGGGGCTTCGGGATATAAGAATTCTTTATATGGTTATGTGCAAGACTCTTCTGAGTTGTTGCACAATGCAGGACAAATTGATCCACCAAATGCAACCCATACATTTGTCAAGGTGCCAGTTCTGCTGTATAAGGTCAAATTTTTCATTGGCTTTAGTGCATCCAACAATTATGTGAGTATAGTTTTTTGTCTATGCAGGTTTACAAATCGGGGTGTGTTGGGAGGTCACTGGATATCGCCCAGTTCCACAGCTATCATGAGCTGCGACGGGAATTGGGGCAGATGTTCGGTATTGAGGGGTTCCTTGAAGACCCTCAAAGATCAGGCTGGCAGCTTGTATTTGTTGACAGGGAGAATGATATCCTTCTCCTTGGAGACGACCCATGGGAGTAAGTACCCAATTGGGAAGACTTAATATGTAACTTTTTTCTTTAATTTCCAGTAAGACAAAAGGAGAACATGTGCTTTTAAAATTTTTTCTTTTATGTCTCAACTTTTGATTTATAGGGTTGCGTTTTCTTATTTAGCTAACTCTCAAGTCTGTTATCTTACCTTCACATGATTTATATTTTTTTCAGCCTGGTGATAGTGTTCAATCTTTTTGGAAGTGGCTTTTCTTTTGTCCTATTATAACATTATAATCTTCTCTTTGTTTCCCTGGCATGATATCTTCAGGGCGTTTGTCAATAATGTCTGGTATATAAAAATCCTTTCACCCGAAGATGTGCAGAAGCTGGGAAAGGAAGAGGCTGAATCCCTGAACCATGGAGCGGTTGAAAGGATGAGTAGCACTAGTGCTGATGATCAAGATCTTATTTCTGGAATGCCATCTCTAGGATCGCTAGAGTACTGATTGTTGTAATGTTATAAAGAAGAGGACTAATTCTGATTCTCAATCTTCTCGAGGGTCAGAAATTCAAATTACATGCCTCGTAATCTGGCTTCTTTAGCTTTCGTCTAATTGGTCCATCTCCCAATTGTATGCTGTATTTTGCGTTTGGATCTAGCAGTAATAGGGACTTAAGGCGTCTCCCATTTGTATGGTGTAGTTTTCATTGTAATCCTGTTGTTCAAGTTAATATAATTCACTGTACGGCACAAGATGAGACGTGATTCAAACTAAGAATCTCGGAAGTGTTAAAATTTGTTATTGCACTTCTACTTTTGACAAGTAACCCTTGAATTTACCTAGTCTATCAATTTTGGTTTGTTTTTGTTTTTTTTCAGACCAAAGAAGCAGTTGAGGATCTACATCTGTGGTTTTCCTGCAGGTAAATGTTCTTTTTTTTTGCTTTGATCTGCATATCTGGAATGACACTTTCAATGTATGGACTTTTTTATGCTTCTAAGTCACCATAAGTATATTTATTGGTAAGCCAGGTTAACCTGCAACAATAGGTGAGGTTACCTGATAGTGTAGAAGGTACATAACCAATTAACCGTGTCTATAACTTAAACTCGAATTTATTTTAGTTTGGAAATGAGTTTTTAAGTTATATTCAAGAAAAACATGAGGGTTACTGGTACTCCATTTCAAAATATAATGAGCTACTTTGAGTTTCTATTCTCTAATCATATACAATAGCGGTGCTATAGCACTCTACATTGTACATGTGCAGTGCATAATTGTAGTTGAGCTATTTTTTCTTCATTTCCCTCAAACAACCAAACACACT
Source organism: Solanum stenotomum (assembly GCF_019186545.1). Lineage (NCBI taxonomy): Eukaryota > Viridiplantae > Streptophyta > Magnoliopsida > Solanales > Solanaceae > Solanum > Solanum stenotomum. Next base: position 13,855,412 of record NC_064293.1, read on the forward strand.
CACAATAGCCACATAAATTACTCTGCATTGTTGTTGCACCCTCTCTTCTTTGAGCATAACGGTTGAGTCCCACATATATCTAATGGTGCTTTAATGATGTAAATGTTGTTTGGAATATCTCTCCAACTTTAATTAGAGGTTTCAAGTTTATTGAGAATGCAACTTTTTTTAGGAACTACTTGACACCTAAATGGGGTTATTCGACATGAATTCAAAATTAGAGATTGAATGTAGGATTTAAGTTTTATAGGTTTTGAATGCTACTGAACTTGGAACTCTTGAGCTTATATATATCTGTTGGGCGTCCTCAATGAACTCTTGTGGATCCTCATCCACCTTCGAACTATGAAACTTTGAAGGGTTTATCTGAGTGAAATCCCAAACCCTAGCCGCGGCTGTATTCCCATTCGGGTTGGTTGGGGCCTCATCTTGCTGATTGACTTGAGCTAGCGCCTAGAAAGCAACCCTGAATTCGGCATGAGAGACTTGTTCAACCAAAGGGTCTGCTGAAGCTGGAGGTGGTTGTTGCTCATTTCTGTTCCTTCTGATGTAGGCTCTTCTGAGAGGCATGATCTCTGAAAACGCGTAAAACACGAATTAGAAGGGGACCATATAGAGTTGAACTCTATCGTACGATTGAGAGTAAGAAAGAAGTGAATTATTTTTGTAAAACATTTCATTGCCTCTTATTCATAGATGTGGTGTGCTTCACACCCATGAACAAGACTTGACTTAACGCGACTTTTAGACACCCTCTGACACTTGAGCCTAATGTTCTGATAACTGCTTACATATGTCCTTGTTATACAATGCATCGTTTGGTGTGAGGGATAGACATAAATAGTCCTGGGATAAAATTTAGATGTCTTGTTTGGTTGACATGTTTGGGATAACTTATCCCACCATTTATAGCATAGTGATGAGATAAGTTATCCCATATACATGGTGGGATAAGTTATTTCAGGATAACTAATATCAGGATAATTAATCCTGAGATAACTAGTTCCCAACCAAATGACCCCTTAAATGTTACAAAGAGCTTACATATTCCTTTTTATCTAAAGAAAGTGAAAAAAAAATTAACTTTAAATTTATTTTCTTGATTTTTAATTTTTAGGAAATCATGTAGAGGTATATGTGATCCTTTTTAATTTCTTTGATTATCAATATTTGAGTTTTTTTATTCTTATTTTACTTTTTTTTTCTTTCATTCTTTATTGTAAAAATATGAGAAATAAAAAAAGAAGTGTGAACGAAAAAAGAGAAAAAAATACCAAAAAATTTTAAAACTATTTTTTTCATAATTGTTGTAATTTATTTTGTGTTTGTAAAAAAAGGGAAAAGGGTCAAAAATACCCTGAACTTATTGGAAAAGGTTAAAAAATGCCCTTCATCCAACTATTGGGTTAAAAATGCCCTTCATCCACCTATTTGGATCAAAAATACCCTCAAGGTTAAACTTAAGTGTAAACTTACCCTTCCTTTTAACAGAAGATGACGTGGCATAAATAATTTCTTAAAATTAAATATATAATACGTATTATTTTTAGTGGTCCACATCTAACTACATTCAAACTAATTTACAATTATACCCATGAACTCAAAACCCATTTCTAAATCCACAAAGCAAAACAACCTCTGGAGCTTCTCCATCTGCTCTATTCCCCTGCTCTCACCGCCACCGACATGAGACATATCAGCAATAGTTTCGTGGCGGCACTCGCCGCTTTTCTCTCGCTCGCTGGCAGCAGTTTCAGCCGCGGTTGAACTGGATAACAGCGAGAGAGTAGAGCGACAGCGCGTCAGAGCTAATAGCCGCCTTCGCCATCACGGACGCAAACGGTTCCTCGACCTTATTAACAGTAGAATACTCACCATGCCAAGAGGGTGTAACAAGCTTCAACATTTCCGGGGTCTACGCAGTGTTTCAGAAAGCTTTGAGCAGATTCCGATCAGTTTTGTGCTTTCAAGGCTAACATATTTTTCTGAGAAACTTTTGATAATACAAGCGAATGGTGACTTAACACATTTTATTGCATTTGCAAATCAAAAATCAAACCCCCATTAGATATAGTTTTTAGTTTTGGCCAAAGGTGTAAACTTTGTTTTAATCTAATTTAAAATGAAAAGAGAAAAGAGGATTGCAACATACTAATCAAAACGTTAACTAAATCAGTGTGCAATGCAGCAGAAGTGAGTGGCATTGTTATATTCAAGATAGATATTGGTGAAACTCCAAGAAAATAAACCTGTTTAATTTGTTGGGTCATTAAAAAGTAGTTTTGAGTTAACGGGTATAATTGTAAATGAATTTAGATGTGGACCAATAAAAATAATATTATATATTTAATTTTAAGAAATTATTTATGCCACATCATATGTTAAAAGGAAGGGTAAGTTTAACCTTGAGGGTATTTTTGATCCAAATAGGTGGATGAAATGACATTTTTAACCCAATAGTTGGATGAAGGACATTTTTGAACCTTTTCCAATAGGTTAAGGGCATTTTTTATCCTTTTCCCGTAAAAAAAAAGGACCTGTATGAGAAATTTTACTAGAAAGTTAATAAAAAAATTAATTTGACCATCAAAATAATAAGTTCAAATTACTTGTTGAATCAAAAAGGCAAAAAAAAAAAAAATACGTGTATGAAAGATCAAATATGTATATGAATTTTTTTTTTAATAAATTTTTTTTAAACTAAATTTAAAATTAAAAATATCTCTTCCATTAGAGGTAAAATAGTACATATGAGTTGTTTGTGTAACAGAAGTTTATATAAATCACTTTTATAATAAGGTATATATCAATCTTAAATGGTAAAATTCAGATCATTTTCCCTTTTTACATTGTGCGATCAATTTTTGTTCCATTTTGTTAATCAAGCATATAACACCATACATAATAAGGTAAACATTTTACTTTATTTTATACTTAAGTTTTATTTGCATATTTGATTATTATACAAAACTGTGGTAAATAAAAAAATTGTTAATATTTAAAATGTTTTTATTCTCTTCACGCTCTTTAAAATTGAAATGTTCATCTATCTAAAGGTAATTTAATAATTAAGTATTGTTAATGCTCAAACATTTGATCAATTCAAATGAGGGTTGAAAAGACAACTCTTAATAAGATTGGATGCTCGACCTAGAGCCCTTGTCGCAACCCTCGAGAAGCTGGAAAGTACCTATATGGCATACCATCCACAAGCACAACCGCAATATATATATATATATATATATATCATTTTTCATGATAAATATCCAACCATCAATAAAAAAAATTAAACACTATAATGAAAAGCAACATATATATAATTTTTGTGTTTCTATTGGTTTTCTTACTTTTTTTTTTTAGTTAATTTAAAAGAGAATGTGTATTTCCTTTTACCGACAACTCGTTAATTCTAATTTTCACATAAAATGTTTAAGATCACAAAATTAAAGAACATTTTATATATTTTACGTATCCTTAGTTTAAACCACAAGACATAATTAAAATAATGAAATTTTCCTTTTTTTTGTTTTGTTACGTATCCTTAGTTTAAAACCCGTTTGGATGGACTTTTAAGTTGGTCAAACTGACTTTTAAGTCAATTTTTGACTTGTGAGAGTGTTTGACAATTATAAAAACAACTTAAAATAAGTCAAAAGTTAAAAGTAGGGTGACCCCTACTTTTTTTTTAAACTTAAAAGTCATTCTACTTTGACCAAGTATATTACTTTTTTACCCTTAATTCTTTTAAACAATTCCAAATTCTTTCATATGATCTATTCAAATTATATATTTTTGAAATTTAAAATAAGTTGCACATTTAAAATTAACTTAAATATTAAGTTATTGAAATTGAATTAAATTATAAATTAATTTTATTTTAATTTTTCTTAGAAATAAAAATCTTAGATTAATCAACTTTTTATTATGTTAACAGTTTTAAGGATATTTCAGACATTTTGATAAAAAAAAAGTGTTTAACAACACTTATTTGTCAATCATATCAACAACTTTTTTTTAACTGAAATACTGTTATCCAAACATATAACTACTTATTTTTAAAATAACTTTCAGCACTTTAAAAAATTATTTTTTAAAAGTTACTTGTTTTAAGCCAATCCAAACGGGCTCGTTTTGATGTACGCAAGACACAAATTAAAGCAATCACATTTTTTTTTTCCTTTTCATCTTCTATCATCACATATTAGTTTCGTCTGAAAAATTTTATTACATTTTTAATTCATTTTCTAAAATGTGAAAAATTACTTAAACTAATTGTTCAATTCAATGTTTGAATTTGATGTTGTAATTAGCAATGAAACGTGTAATATTTTTGTGTTAATTGGGAGATTTAACTTTATAAGTTATAATTTATTTTTTTTAAAATCTGAAATAAACCGCAGTCGCTGCAACTTTTGCCACAACCTATTCTTTGGGTGAGCACTGGATAAATCTCCACTGTGTAATAGTTTAGAAATCACACAGGAGATGTAAACCACACAGGGGATATAAATCATAGACAAGTCCAATGCGACAGGCTCGACTCAACAGGTATTGAGGGAGAATCGATCCCGGATCATCCGTGTGAATGACCACCCTCCAAACCAACTGAGTCATCCCGAAATCTTATCAAATCGCTTAGTTTGATCAATTAGAAAAATAATTTATTAAGAAGTTGGTTAATTTATATTTTAAAAAAATTAACAATAATTGCAAGGTTGGGCCGTTAGTGGCGAATTGGAGGAAGGTATAGTGCAAGTAAAGGAAGATTAGAAAATAAAAAGTGACGTGACTTGATTAATACTATATAGATATTCCTTCCATTCAATCATTTTAACGGTCGTTTTTTCCAAAAATAAAAAATAAAAAATCTAAAATAAGTATCATAGTTTAAGATTAAAGTTGACGACTAACAATTTTTTTAAAAAATATTACTCAATTAAGTTTATGAATAACTTAATTAAATTATACCTCATCTTTAATATTTTCCTCCGTGACAAAAATTTAAATTCAAAGATTCTCGCTTGAAAATTCCACATTGAGGCTAAAGTGTTCTCTAATAAAAATAACTCCGTATTCAAAAAAACTTAAATTCGAGACTAGAATAAATAAGTAATTATCACTTTGCCACGGATTAGACTTAAATGTGGCGGCGAAAGTCTTTGATAGAGTGCTTTGATGAGTGAATTTTCCACTAACTTCAGTCATTTCATGTCCATTTTCGTAGAAGATTCCTCATCACTATGGCCATTTACATTTTTACACTATAAAATGCCATACATTTCTCCATCTTGTATACCAAAAATTGATGGTTTACATCGATCATATTCTGCTTTCACAGGTAATAATTCAATTTTTCCACTACTTTGGTCAACATTTTTTCAACTATTTCATATTATTAATTGGGCATTACCTGATTATGCAGGGTGAAAAAAACTTACTCTTCTAATCAACAATTCAGACTTATATATAGGAAGTGTGTATGTAAGTTCCCCTATTCCTAACTCGTATAATGTGTTTGTATGATTTTGACTTGACACTGTATTAAGAAAGTAAAGAGGACTACTAAATCTCATGGTTTTAAACTAAAAATATGTAGAATGTGACATCATGTCCTTTAATTTTAGGGGAAACTACCTTATTAGACATATATTCTTACCATATTTACTAATTCTACCCATACTTTCAAATAGTTTTTGTATCTTACCACTAATTAAGAGTTTCTTATCATATATTGAGGAAAATACACCTAAATACATGTATTTTTGCTACCATATACACTAAAATAGAGAGAGAGGCAAGCGAGAAGGGAAGGGAGGCGAGCGAGATAGTCAAGTATATCAGATATATGTGAACCACACTAGATACACACTAAATACATGTGTATGTATCTGGTGTGATTCACATGTATATGAGATACCAGATCATAGGAGAGTGACGAGCGAGTTGGGAAGGAGGCGAGGGAGGCAAACAAGATTTGTTATGTACTTATGTATCCTATATACATACATATCCACTTGGATACAATGTGTCTAAAATAAATAACATCGGATTTTGACCCATGTGTCCTGAGATACATGTATCTTATATACATATATTTGATATACATGTATGCCATATACAATGTATCTAGAACAAATTACACCTAATTTTAACCTATGTATCCCGAAATACATGTATCTGGACGTATTTGGGTGCACCAAAATCTGGTAAAATTCATAATATTGCAAATTAGAGTGTATCTAAGTAATTAACTCCTAAACTAGTGAGATTTCGATAAGTTTTCCTTGGTTTTATGCTCTTATACATGTCATATTTCTAGTTATAATTTATAAAATACACTGTCATAAGAAAGGGAAAATAAGACAAAAAAATGAAACAGGTGGAATAATATAATATGTGACTTTATACTTACTAATATAGAGAACAACAATAACATACCTAGTGAAATCCCACAAGTGAGGTGTGGAGAGAATAGAATGTATGCATGCCTTATCACTACCTCATGGAGGTAGAGAAGTTGTTTTCGAAAGGCCCTTGACTCAAGTGCAACAAGTATGAAGAAGAAGACAAATGAAGAGAAATCAAAATAAGAAACAGTGCAAAAAAACCAAAAACAACAATAAAATCATGTGATAATCGAAATGCCATAAACAACATAGGTAGGGTAGATTATTTTTAACAAACAATAATAAACCATGGTAAAATAAAAAGCAACAACTAAAATAATACAATTAGTACCATTGCAAGCACCAGCCTCTCTGAGCAAGACAATACTACACTACCTACCACCCTTCTACCCTAATACAAGTCCTCCACACCCTCCTATCTAAGATTATATCCTCGGTAACTTGAAGCTGAGACATATCATGTCTTATCACCCCTCCTCAATACTTCTTCGGCCTACCTCGGTCTTTCCATGTACCCTCTATAATCAACCTCTCCTACATTCTCACAAGTGCATCTATCTATCTCCTCTTCATATATATGTCCAAACCATCCCAGTATTGCTTCCCTTATCTTATCAACCATGGAGGCCACACTCAACTTATTTCAGATATCCTCATTTCTAATACTATCACTCCTAGTATGGCCATACATCCACCTTAACATCCTCATCTCTGCAACAAGCATCTTCTAGACATGGGATTCTAGAATTTCTCGACTGACCAACACTCAGTCCCATAAAACAAAGTTGGTCTAACCACCACTCTATAGAACTTACTTTTGATGTTTTGTGGTAGACTCCAAAGGCCAGCTTCCACTTCATCCACGCCGCACCAATACAGCGTGTGATATCATTGTCGAAGTCTCCACTCTTTTGGATTGTAGACCCAAAATACTTAAATCTAGCTCTCATGGGTATATTTTGGGTGTCAAGCCTCACTTTCATGCCTACCTCATGCATCACATCATTGAATTTGCACTCCATATATTCTGTCTTAATCCTGCTCAAACTAAAACCCTTAGTCTCCAAAGTCTGTCTCCACATCTCTAACTTAGCATTCACTCCATTGCGCGTCTCATCAATGAGGACTACCTCATTCAATTTTTGGTTATTATTTTTCTTAGGACAACTCAAAAAGGTAATTATCCCTAAAAATTTTGACATTGCGTATGTATGCAAGTTAAGTTCAAGAAATAATTATCTACCTTTATGATAAACATAAATATCACTTCTTGTGGTGAGGTTGGTCATTGTTTACACATTGTATTGGGTCAAATTGATCAATCTAACTCATTCATAGAGAATACATGAAGAAGCTGTTTTACGAATGAAAGAAGAATATCAAGGATCTTCTCTTAAACATAACACGTGACAAGTAGCGAGGTGTTTGACAAGTAATGATCAGTTTTATATTCCATTTTTATTGAGGCTTGTTTGAGCCTATAGAGGGACTTCAACAACCTACATACCTGGTTAGTTCCCTTGAATTGTGCTTGAACCCTTGTGCCAATTACATATAAACCTCCTCATACAGATGCTCTTGTAAAAATGCATTGTTTTATGGACCAACCCTTGGTTGCATCCAGTGAGATTATGCTTCTCACTATTGTTAGAATTTGGAACTTCAGAGCAAAAAGTAAGGTTCAAAGAAAAGTTTTTTCTTCATTCATAACATACTACAAATTAAAAGGCACACACATATATCTACATAAGCTTTTCAAAAGTTAGTAGAGGATGATACTTATCCAACCCCTATTGAGCTTTCTACCAAGACATATACCATAAAACAAGACTACTATTTCTTTACAAATTAGACAAAATATTCAAAAGAGAACTATTAAACTAAAGACTATCTAGGAAAATCTCATTTTCTAACACTCCTCCTTGAGATTTTTCTTGGATACTCCTAGCTTAGCCCTTATAACTTCAAACTTCACATTAGGAAGAGCTTTGGACATAATGTCCGCAATGTGCTGATCTGAGCTGCAATGAACAAATTTAACTTCACCATCATTTTTTGCTTGTCTGATAGCATGGAACTTCATTTGTATATGCTTGCTACAACCATGTTTCATTGGAACTTTGGTCATATATATTGACAGTAGCTTAAATGTGAATGAGGGTGAAAAAGAAACCTTAAATGTGAATGTGATTTTGCTCCAGATCATTTAGAATCCTTCTTAACCAAAATCCTAATAATTAGTTGCACCAACAACGATGATGTATTCTACTTCTGCAGAAGATGTATTCTGCTTCTTTGAATTCTATGAGAACATGCATGGATCAAGTGTAAAAGCATATATCCAGATTTACTTTTCATATCACTAATGCTTCATGCCCAATCACTATCTCAATAACCCATCAATTGCCCTTGCTCTTCCTTTTTAAACCAAATACAATAATCAGCAATTCCTTTGTTAACCTCAATGTTTGTTTAGTAACACCAAGATGAACTTGACTTGGATCTTGCATAAATCTCGACAGAAGACTTGCCGTGAATATGAGATCAGGTCTTGTTGCTGCGAAATACAACAAACTACCAATTAGACTCCTATAAACTGCCAGCGGGGTTAATATAAGCTTGAACCTCTCCATCTTGAATCTTTTAAGAATATCCCATGCATATTTTCTCTGAGAAATGAAGATTGCATCAGTATCTGGATGAATCTCCATTCCCAGAAAGTAATTCATTTCACCCAAATCTGACATTTCAAACTTGGTCTCCATTTTTTGCTTGAACTGATTTACCATAACTTCATTTCTTCGTTTTCACCTTTAGCCTTCTTCACATACAAAGTAGCTTCATTTTCACTACTCTTAAAGCCACAATGAATAAAATGATCATTGTACCATGCTCGAGTAGCCTGCTTTAATACATACAATGCCTTATGTGAAGCAAGCAATAAGTTAGTGATCAAGATTGTCAGACCGAAGCGGGTCCTTCATTTGATATAATAAAATTCAAGTTGTGAGAAATCGATTGGGCCTGTCGTCTACAAAAAAATTATCCAACAAGTGGTATCAGAGCTGGGTGGATAAGAGCGAGGTAGTAACTCAAAAGAAGATCTTACAAGCAATTGTTGGAGGCTACAAATCGCGAGACACTTATCAATGGCAGATTTCGCAAGCACTTTCAATAGCGTTGAGAAGTTCAACACAAGCAACTACGAATCATGGAGCAAAAAAATGCAATATTACTTTCTTGGCCAAGAATTATGGGATATCATCGGTGGATCAGACACCACACCACCAACATATGCTGAAGCAGCAAAAATGTGGAAGGTCAAAGCAGGAAAGGCCATATTTGTTCTCTCTGTAACAATTGAGGATGAGTTCTTGCAACAAATTAAGAATGCCAAAACACCCAAAGAAGTTTGGGACACCTTGGCAACGATTTTTACAAATAAGAATGATGCAAGATTACAAAGGCTTGAAAATGAGCTTTTGTTGATCTCTTAACGGAATATGACAATCAACCAATACTTCTCAAAGGTAAAATCTATATATGATGAAATATCAAAATTAGATCCTGAGAATGCTATCATGAAGACAAGAATGAGAAGAATCATTGTTCATGGTTTAAGGCGGGAGTACAAAGGCATAATTATAGCCACACGGGGGTGGGCCACAAAACCAACTTTATCTGAGTTAGAAAATCTATTGGAAAATGAAGAAGATTTGGAGAAGCCATTATCAAGTCTTGCTATAAAAGACGAAGATAAGGCGTTCTTCACCAAAATACAAGACTATAAAAAAAGAGAAGCGGATAAAGGATCACGGCCAGGGGGAGACCAAAAGAATCAACATCAAAGAAGTCAACGACAAAACAAGCAGGCGAAAGGCTTTTACAACCGACAAATGGAGAAGTGCTACAATTGTGGAAAGAAAGGACACTACGCCAGAGACTGCTGGTACAAGAAAATTGAAGGTTATGATATAGCTACTTCTTCCGAAAACCAGAAAGATGAAGAAGAAGTTTGGGATTTCGAGACCTCTTATGCAGTTGAAAAAACTAATCAACAAGAGGAGCCTGTCACCTGTCACTCTAACAAAGAAGATGAGATTGCACTTGCAACTTTAAGTGAGAAATTGGTCGATTATGAACATGATTGGATCATTGATTCAGGATGTTCCAATCACATGACTGGTGATGAGAAAAAGCTCATTAACATGAGTGAATATAAAGGTGGTCGAGTAGTGCTGACTGCAAATAATTCAAAAATGCCAATAACTCATATTGGCAAGATGTTGTTTGTGCCTCATCACAGCTCAAGACATGTGGAACTTCAAAATATCTACCATGTTCCAGGTATGAAGAAAAATTTATTATTTGTATCACAACTAACAGATTCTGGTAACTATGTCTTGTTTGGGCCAAATGACGTAAAAGTATATCGAAACTTAAAAATTACAAGCACACCAATAATGGAAGGGAGAAGGTTGGAATCAATATACATCATGGTAACCGAGACAACTTGTGTGGTACTTGATGAAGCACCAACATAGTGGTACAACGAAGTCTCCTTGCTAGATTCAAGGAAATTAGAGCAAGAGCTACAATATAAACTTGAAGAAGAAGGACAAAGAAGAGAGGCTGAATAGGAATAAGAGGTATGTGAAAAATATAACTCACATATAGAGGAGATATTTTCAAAAGGAGAAAATAAGAATTCATGGAAAACAAGAATACATGAAACTCCAGAACTGTTGCAAGAAAAAGTCCAAAAAGATCTGCAACCTCAACTAAGAAGGAAAACACGATTGAAACGCTCAAATGTCAAGTATATAGATGCAACATTAGCAGAGATGGTTAACAATAAAGATGCTACTACCTTTGAAGAAGCTTCAACGAGTAGGGATCAAAATAATCTGATGAAGAAGGAGATTCTCAAAGGGCACGGACGTCATGATGCTTGCAGAGCAAGAATCGCTCACAACGGATGCAAAGGAAATATTACGTTGGTGTTGAGGGGGAGTGTTAAGAATTCATCACCAACTTAATTATTTACTTAAGATAAATCAAGAAAAATCTAGAATATTTCGGAGTTATAGAAAATTGAAGGAAGATCTCTAGAATGAGTATTCTAGAGAGAATAGTCTAGAAATGTTCTAGATAGGGTAGTTCTAGAATTAAGTAGTTGGAGGAATATTCTAGAATAGAGTAGAAAAATATGTTTAGCTAGATTGTTCCATCACCTCTTATAAATAGAGGTGGTCCATTTGAGTTGTAAGCAACAAACTAAGCAACAAACCAAGAAAGAAATCAAGTAAGTAACAAACCAAGAAAGTAAGCAAGAAAACAAGAGTGAGTGCTAAGTAAAGAGTGTTGCTGAAGCAAGCAACAAGTTAGTGATCGAGATTGTAAGACCGAAGCGGGTCCTTACTTTGATATAATAAAATTCAAGTTGTGAGAAATCGATTGTGCCCGTCGTCTCCAAAAAACAATATCCAACATTATGTAGTTTGTAAACTTTATCCTCCATTCCTACAACTTGAAAGCCTTCTGGTTCATCAACATAAATATCCTCATGCAACATTCCATTTAAGAATGTCGATTTCACATCCAGATGATACAACTTCCAACTTAATTGAGTTGTCAAAACAAATAGAAGTCTTACTGTATCATGTCGTGCAACAGGCAAATGTGCCTCCATAATCCAACCCAACAACTTGCGCTTAACCTTTCACAATAAGCCCTGCTTTGTATTTATAAACTGAGATATCTTTCTATAAACCCATTCACCCCTATTACATTTTTGTCTTTGGGCTTATCAACCAGCTTCCAAGTATCATTCTTATTTATCATACCAATCTCCTCATTCATAGCTTCAATCCAAACTTATGTCTTAATGCTTCTTAATAACTATTTGATTTCGAGATTGCAACATTGCATCTTTCATATATCCCAGAATGGGACTTTGTCTTCAAAATTATCGAATCAAGTGAGGATTCCCCCTCTGCTTCTTCATCTTCTTCCAGATTTTGAGATCCAAATAATTGTGTTGCAGGCAAGGGATTCATGTTCTGAAAATATGCTTTTTCTTTCTTAATTTTCTTTTAATCCCAGTTCCAATAAGCAACTAGTACATCTCTTTTTGATGGAAATGGTTTTTGTGTGCAGGTTGGAAACTTTATAACTCTTTGTCTTGCGATGAATAAGCAACAAAGATACCCAATTCATCTTTCGGTTCAAGTTTACTTCTTTCGACTGAAGAAATATGAGAATAGCATATCAAACCAAAAAAAATGAAGTGCTTGGCTGATGGTCTAATTCCACTCCATGTCACAATATGAGTTCTTCCATCCATAGCTTTAGCTGATAGCCTATTTAACAAATATACTAAAATATAAACATCTTCTGCCCAAAAGCTTTGTGAGAGTTTCTTTTCATGCAAAAACATCTAGCCATTTCAACTACAGTCCCGTTCTTCACCTCTCAGACTCCATTTTATTCTAAATAACTTATTGTCAGTTTGTGATCAATCCACATATTTTCACAATATTATAGAACTCATTTGAAGTGTATACACCACCATTGTCCGACCTCAAAGCCTTTAGCATACGACCACTGTCTTTAGGAAAACACTTCAAATTTCTTGAAAACTGAAAATACTTGAGAGTTGTTACTCAGAAAATACACCCATGTCATCCTTGTTAATTCATCAATAAAGAGCACACATATTTATTTTGGCCCAAAGATGATGTATGCATAGGTCCACACACATCAGTGTGAACTAGTTCAAGTTTTTCCATTGCCCTCTAGTTAGCACTTTTAGAAAAAAAAATTTCTATGTACCTTACCTATTTGACATGACTCACAAACTTCTTTAGACAATGAAATCTCAGGTAAATCCTTAGTCAAGTCCATTTCATACATAATTTTTAAAGTAACATAGTAAAAATGCCCATATCTTTTCTGCCACAACCATGACTCATCCATACTTGCAAAGTTTGCACCGTCAAAATTTCTGTCTAAAGGAAAAATTGTATTCACCACTTCTACTTTAACAATCAAACTATCTTCTGAGTCAAAAACCAAACAATGATTTCCCTTAAAATATAAGGAATAACTTTTAGACATCATTTGTCCCACACTTATCAAGTTACATGCTAAACATGGAACATACAACACATCATACATTAATTTTGTACCTTGTATAGTTTGAAAGACAACTGAACTCTTCCCATGTGCATGTAATGATTCACCATTTTTCATCCAACTTAAGTTTTAAATGTCTTGTAAAGTGTGTGAAACAGTAACTCATTGTGTGACATACGACTCGTACATCCACTGTCTATGGACAATGAGGATTTATTGATTGTGTTTTCTTCGTAAGAAGCCATAAACAAGATTTCTTATTCATTTTCTGTCTCTTCATTAAAATTTCCTTGCTACACATGATTTTGTTGTGGTTGATTCTGTTTGACCCTAAAATTCTTCTTGTTGGTGTAATATACCACAAATATATTAAATTACAATTGAAAATAAAATGACAAAAATGAATAAACAATTTTTTAGGTTGAGGCGTAGATATCTCGTTCTCTTTAAGGAAATTCAAGCCCAACGGCATAATCTACACTGATCGAGCAGTATCACTCTTGATTTGTCCCCTCCAGGATACAACAGCCCAACAATGTCGTACAACTCAAGCAACTCCGGATTAGTTGAAGAGTCCAAAACTCCACAAAAGAACACCTTCCTTCAACATATAATACTTTATTTTGTATATTATGAATTTAGTTGAAGACTTACAACTCAAGCAACTCCGGATTAGTTGAAGAGTCCAAAGCTCCACAAAAGAACACCTTCCTTCAACATATAATACTCTCTTTTGTATATAGTGAATTTAGTTNTATAATACCCTATTTTGTATATAATGAATTTAGTTGAAGACTTACAACTCAAGTAACTCCGGATTAGTTGAAGAGTCCAAAGCTCCACAAAAGAACACCTTCCTTCAACATATAATACTCTCTTTTGTATATAGTGAATTTAGTTGAAGACTTAGAATATTTTTCTATGTCTCAACTCTCTCTTTCACTACACTAATCTCAATATAAACTCAATATAATACTACTCATCTTTTTCACTCTATATTTTCTTGTACATCTCTTGTTGTCTCTACTTCTACCCAACACAAGGAAGACCACACTATTTATAAGTGATGGATTATTCCTTGCAATGAATAGGAAGATAGTGGGTCGTCAGTTTGCCAAATGAATGGCCCAAATGATACATAAGTTACAAGACATAAAGATAGAATAATGAGTGAAATGAAGAGTTGGTGGGTTACATAAGTTACTAACAACTAATGACCACTTTCTTCCACAATTGATGAGAGTAAAGAGGCACAAATGTAATGTCCACCAATAGACATAACATGATATATAATGTGACATATAATATATTTTTTATTAATATTAAAATGTCACACCAACAATCCCTCACTCATTTTAATATCAAGATAAGAGAGTTATTTCACAATTTAGTTGAAGGTAGACTATTATGCATAATGAAGGTGTGCTCTGCATTGAACCTTCACTTAGTAAAACAATAATCTTTACTCCAAAGTCAGTAGTGGTCTCAGACTTGAACTATGACTGCTTAGGGGAAATAAAGTATTACTGCTTACACACAATAATCAAGGTGTTGACATAAGCTTTAATAGCCAGCACATTACGGCCTTGTGCTATCTCGGTTTTTATGAGTGTTTTTGAGAACAAGCTCATTCTCATAGAAAGCTGCCTACTTTCACACTCACATAGGTGAAATCTGTCAAGGGTGCTCATATAATTTGACACCCCACTCATACGATATACAGACTTTCATTAAGAGTTCAAGACTCAACCTCCACAAATCATTATAGGATAAATGCACTCACATCATAGGGATTGAATAAAATTAAGATTAGTGCATTTCACAACAAGTCATCTAATGATTCGTTCTTCCCATTGAACCTGGTTATAGGATCTCTAGTCCCCAAGTTGGGTTTCCTCATATATAACATAGAATTTTTTTTTAGCTTCAATTTCATCCCCCTCGATGTGCTTCAGACTCAACATCTTGTCTTAGTTTATAAATCTGCAAGATTATCACAAACTTTAACACAATTAATATTGATGGTATACAGTGATCAATATGATCTCACAATATCATGTTTTCTCCTCATGAGTCTGAATTTACCGTTATAATAACAATCTTGTATTCAACCATTATATTGGTGCTATCACAATTAATCAAAATTAGAAAAAAAAAATTTCTCAAAATAAAGTGTTTCAATTCACTTTTTCACTAGTTGAAGTTTAGTTTTTTACTTCAACCTCAATGATAGAGTTAACAAATAATAATCTGCTTTTCTCATCCCACCAAATAGCACCAAATTTTCTCACCTGCACCAACAAAACTTTTAAGTATAGCATAATATTTTTCCTCATAAAATAAGCCACCAAATTTCGTACCAAGTAAATTTACTTGATCTGCTTGTACATGCAATACTTTATACACAATATCATATAAAGTGCAATTAGTCACATATCTCATATTTTTTATTAGTCTAGCACACTCCTTCTTTCTTTGTCACACCATTTTCACAATTGAATCAAAATGAGTTGCAAGACTCACACGACCAATAAGATTGTATTTCACAATTTTTTCAACATTATGTGACTTGACAAGTGTAAAGATATGACACTTGAGCCTAACTCAACCCCAAAAGCTAGCTCACGAGGGGAGGTTTGTCTGAGTCCATATAAGGAGACCAAATTTTCCATCCCTCTACTGATGTGGGACATATTAGCATTCCCCCGCATGCCCAAACCTCAACTGTAGCGTGAACATTTCTAAATGGAGGTCCATCATCGGTGAACAACAAATTGGGATGGGCTTAATTCTGATACCATGTAAAGATATGAAACTTGGGCCTAACTCAACCCCAAAATCTAGCTCACGAGGGGAGGTTTGATTTTGATGCTATTAATCGCAAGGAGAAAAGGAAGGAGAATCCCAGTACAACTCCCGTGATCTCTACTATTAACATGGGCAAAACAATGGGTTCAGGTACCGGAGTTGGCCGAGCTGGTGCAGGTGCACTACAGGCTCTATCGAACCCAATGACTGGTTCTGGTATATATGGGCATGGGCATGGGTATGGGTATGGGTGGTATGGGTATGGCTAATGGTGGCCCTACAGGGGGTCCTGGCATGAGAGCATATGGAGGAGCAAACCAGCCTTATGGCGGCATGGAGATGAACAGACCTATGAACAACATGGGCATGGGAATGAACATGGGTCAAGGATTTCAGATGCAACAACCTTCCGAATTCCCCCCGGACCTGGAGCTCCCATGTAGGGAGATTACAATCCCCGAACGGGCATGGGTCCCTATGGCCAACAACCATATGGTGGAGGATACCAATGAAATTTAGCCCAATTTTGAAAGTAAGAAATCTTTGTGTCATATTATCTGGAATGTTTTCTAGTCGGTAAGCCTATTGAACTCACCCTCTGTTATAGAGTTGATACTTTTCGGGTGCCTGTAGTTTTCCATGATAAAAGTTATAGAGGAGAGTATATGTTGAATCCTTCTTCAACGTTGTTCTGCAATTGCATTTCCTTTTATCTGCCATTTGGGGTCAAAGATTGCTCGCAAGACCCCTCATAATGTTTTGTTGTTGTGCCTTTGTACACACTCGAGGATCACTTGTCTCTGATGTTCCTCTTTTTGCCACTTGATCCATCTATACACGTGTAGAATTTTTTGGACTCGCGATTATTGAAATTGTACTTGCTGAAAAAAATAATCTGGACCCCCATTTAGAAGTATTCACGCTCCAGTTGAGGTCTGGGCGTGCGGGGGAATGTTAAGATGTCTCACATCATTAGAGGGATAGAAAATTTGGTCTCCTTATATGGACTCGGACAAACCTCCCCTCGTGAGCTAGCTTTTGGGGTTGAGTTAGGCCCAAGTGTCATATCTTTACATGGTATCAGAGCCAGACTCATCCCAATTTGTTGTTCACCAATGATGGGCCCCCATTTAGATGTATTCACGCTCCAGTTGAGGTCTGGGCGTGCGGGGGAGTGTTAAGATGTCCCGCCTAGGCGTGCGGATGAATGTTAAGATGTCCCAGATCGGTAGAGGGATGGGAATTTGGTCTTCTTATATGGACTTGGACAAACCTCCCCTCATAAGGCTAACTTTTAAGGTTGAGTTAGGCTCAGGTGTCATATCTTCACAACAAGGAAAATTTCATCACATGTTTTATGGTATTTTTTTCATTCCAAGAATGAAACTTATCTCACCCAGAACATTTCATGTTAAATGACTACTCAACGTGTTTTTCATAATTTATTTATAACTCTCATGTTAAAGCCAAAAATCATCTCATTATAGCCAAAAAACAACATGTGATTTATTCCATAATAAATATATGCACTTGTAATACTCTTTTTTAAGAGTATTTCTCAAAGATGCAAAAAATATTTTTTTTCACAATAACTTTTTCCTCATTTCATGAGCACCCACTATTTTAAGAACTTAAATATCATTTTTTCACGAAAAGTAGTATCACTTTATTCATGAAAACACTAGGTAAAAAAGTTTTTTTTTCCTTTACCTTTTCTCCACTTGAATTGAGCAAGTAGAAAAATATTTTACCATACACCTCTTCTCTTCCATCTCTTAAAGAGAGCGACGTTGAGCAAAATTATGTTGAGATCTCTATCTTGATATCCACACCTTTTCAACCTGTAACAAAGACATGACTCTCCTTAAAATTGTTGGTGTAATATACCACAAATATATTAAATTACAGTTGAAAATAAAATGACAAACAAATAATTAAATCTTTAGGTTGAGGCGCGAATATCTCGCTCTCTTTAAGGAAATTCAAGCCCACTGTGGCATAATCTACACTGATCCAACAGTATCACTCTTGACTTGTCCCCTCCAGGATACAACATCCCAAAACGTCGTACAACTCAAGCAACTCCGGATTAGTTGAAGAGTCCAAAGCTCCACAAAAGAGCACCTTCCTTCAACATATAATATTCTCTTTTGTATATAGTAAATATAGTTGAAGACATAGAATATTTTTCTATGTCTCAACTCTCTCTTTCACTACACTAATCTCAATATAAACTCAATATAATACTACTCATCTTTTTCACTCTATATTTTCTTGTACATCTCTTGTTGTCTCTACTTCTACCCAACACAAGGAAGACCACACTATTTATAGGTGATGAATTCTTCCTTGCAATGAATAGGAAGATAGTGGGTAGTCAATTTGCCAAATGAACGACCCAAATGATACATAAGTTACAAGACATAAAGATAGAATAATGGGTGAAATGAAGAGTTGGTGGTTACATAAGTTACTAACAACTAATGACCACTTTCTTCCACAATTGATGAGAGTAAAGAGGCACAAATGTAATGTCCACCAATAGACATAACATGATATATAATGTGATATATAATATATTTTTTATTAATATTAAAATGTCACACCAACACTTCTCAATATGATCCATTTTTCTACAAAATCTGCANCAATAGACATAACATGATATAATGTGATATATAATATATTTTTTATTAATATTAAAATGTCACACCAACACTTCTCAATATGATCCATTTTTCTACAAAATCTGCATTGAAATGATGGCTTTCCTATGAACCAACAGTCATTTTCTTGATGATTTGTTCCTTTACAATAGTTGCAAGGTGGAAACTTTTTCTTTCTTTGAAGATTCAGTCCATGTTTTGCATTTTGCTACTTTATCTCCTTCCATCCTTCTATTGTCCTTCACAGGCTGCTTGCCTTTATGCTTTGGCTTTATGCCGCTTTTGCTACTTCTTCATCTCTTATACTTGATCATTGTGCTTAGGCTTGCAACTTGCTGATCAAAACTGCTACAGATAAAGTATTCAAACCACAAGATTCCTCTATTGCTGAAATCTTGGAACTAAACCTTGTTGGTAAGCTCATCATCATCTTCTCCACCACCTTTGAATCTGGAGAGGTTTCATCAAACAGTCTTATTTTGTTTACAATCTCCACAAGTTTGGTAGAGTACTCTTTCACAATATCTCCTTCTTTCATACTTAACATCTCAAATTTTCTTTTGAGAGTTCAGAGTTTGACAATCTCCTCTCTGTCACATCCCTCAAACTCCACTTTTAGTTTCACCCATTCTTCTGCAGTTGTTTCACAAGCCATTATTCTTGTAAAAATCATATCTAAAAGTGTTGAATGAAGACATGTGAGAGCCTTTGGTTTCCTTGGCTTTACATCTTCATAAATCTTCATTTGTGCAATAGTTGGATTTGGTCTAAGTGGAGGAGGATCATCTTCACTTTCAATTGTTTCTCATAGACTAAGAGCTTTGAGATAAGCCTTCATGTTTATCACCCATATGTGATAATTGTTTCCTGTAAAAATAGGAGGGCCTGCACCCAAGAAGCGTGTTGGATGCCATGTTACTGCTGCTCAACTCTCTTATCTTAAAAGAACCAAAGAAAACCTTATCTTTTTTGCCTTCATAAAGAAGGGCTCTGATACAATAGTTGGAATTTGAAACTTCAGAGCAAAAAGTAAAGTTCGACAAAAGTTTTTTTTCCATACATAACATACTACAAATGTCATAAACATATATCTACATAAGCTTTTCAAAAGTTAGTAGATGGCCATACCTATCCAACCACTATCGTACTTTCTTACATGACATATTGTATAAAACAAGGACTACCATTCATTTGCAAACTAAGCAAAATATTCAAAAGAGAACTACTAAACTAAAGACTATCGAGAATAATCTCATTTTCTAACCATTATAACCACTTTAATTCACTATAGGTAAAAAGGTAAGTTTCTTTGTAGCCTATCCACTCTTTTTGGTTGTACCATTTTGCCACTAAACTAGTTTTGTATCTACTTCTCCATCAGGTTTGTACTTGATCTTAAATATCCAATCCCCCCAAGTCTTATTTTCTTTCAATGCCTTAATTGCTGACTACATGGCCTGAATTTACGTTTCATAATAAGTCTGGGCATGGATGGATCTAGGTAGAACACCTTTGTCGGAAAATCTTGAATTGTCAAATTTATGTTTTATGCATATATATTAAATGTTGAATCCCCTGACACAAGCCAAGAGCTTAGCTCGCGTAAACAGTGGCAGAGCCAAGATTTTTAATAAAGGGGTTCAAAATCTGAGAAGTAAACACACGAACTAGTGGAAGGGGGTTCGACATCTATTATACATATCTAAAAAAATAATTTTAACATTGTATAAATAGTAATATTTTCTGCCGAGGGGAACCCCCTAAGTATATGCTGCCTCCGCCACTGCGCGTAAAGGGGGTTCAGATTCCCTTGGATAACACACGTTCAATTCCCACTAATCACATAGGTCCTTTTAAAAATAAATTGAATTCCTTTGGCAAAAATCGTGTCTCTGCCATTGAATCTGGGAACCTATCTCAGTTGAAAACTTACAAGTGAAGCTTTGATAGTTCCCAAAATGACATCGATAATTAAGAATTTTGTGTCTGCAATTGATTACAAACAACTATGTGCAATCTTTGTACATGTACTTGGCCTTTGTTAGCCAAATAGGGGGTCTGCTTGTTCTAGCTGACTTTCTTCTCTCATCAAGTTGAGGTCTTATTTTCCCATCAACTTCAGTAACTATATTAGAAGATGGATCACCACCTATATCTCTGGTTGTATCTTCATGTGAATCGTCAGTGTGAGTTGACTGCTCAGGCATCCTTCATAACTCATTTTTTCTAAGAAAGCCATCCAGTCAGCCTCATTTTTAGTGACACTACATCCCTACTAACAAAAAGCATTTTGTACTAAAGATAATAGAGCTTATAACCATAGATGATTGCTGGCATATCTCATCATCATTGATATGATATCTTTAAGCCCAAATTTATCACCTTTGATCAAGTTAGTTGCATGACATAGGCAACTAATAACTCTCATACCACAGTTCATTCCCTCTCCGCCTCACCATCCCTCTCCCCCAATCGAATTGTCATTAGGTCTGAAAATAACATTAGCAAGCCCAAACAGATTTTTGATCACCTAGTTAACTTCACCCCCACCATCACACCTAATAGTGTCAAACAAGTACAAACACATCCCGAGTCGCGAGAAGCGATGAAACAGGAACTTGATGCCTTAATGAAATACCAGACTTGGGAACTTGTTCTGCCTGACCCGACTAAAAATATTGTGTCCTGAAAGTGGATTTTAAGGATCAAAAGGAATGCAGATAGGTCCGTTGACAGATACAAAGCGCACTTGGTTGCAAACGATTTCACTCAGAGGAAGGGCATTGATTTCCATGCAACATTCAGTCTGATCGTCAAGCTTACCACAGTTTGCATCGTCCTCTCTGTGGTACTTCACTACAACTGGTACCTCTGTCAACTTGATGTCAACAATGCTTTCCTCCGAGGTGATCTGGACGAGGAGGTGTACATGGCACAACCTCTGGGGTTTGCTAGTAATGACAAGTTGACACACATCTGTCGGTTGCACAAGGTTATCTATGGCATGAAACTAGCCCCTCGGGTGTGGTACAATATATGCGCTCACAGGTTATCTTTCTTCCATGGGTTTTGTTTAAGAAAATATCAGACACCTCGCTACTTGTCAGACATGGTCTAGTGATACATTGTTTGTCCTTGTCCATGTCAATGATATTATTTTCACTGGGAGCAACCCTTCCATTGTCAAAGAGGTTATCACTTCTTGCTTCTCGTTTCTCAATTAAAGATTAATTAGGAAATCTTCACTATTTTCTTGGTGTTGAGGTGATACGCAGCTATGAAAGTTTTAATTCTCACCCAAGCGAACTATGTGAATGAGATCTTGAATGATGAGCTAATGTCTGACTGCAAAGGTGACCAAGCGCCAATGAATGCCTCTGAGTTTCTCAACTCTGATGGTACTCACCTGACTGATACAACTCATAATCGTCGAGCCTTAGGCAGTCTCCAATACATATCTTTTACTAGACCTGACATCGAGTATGCAGTCAACAAGTTATCTCAGTTCATTCAAGCACCATATTGGACCTTCACTGGAAAGTTGTGAGGCATGTTCTCCGGTACCTGCGTGGTACGATCCAACTAGGCTTGCGTGTGACTCCCATTGATGACTTTAATCTGCACGTGTAATCCGATGCGGATTGGGCTTGGGACATCAGTAATAGAGTCTCTACATAGGTGTACATCTTGTTCCTTGGTCACAATCCAGTTAGCTGGTCTTGAAAGAAGCAAAATATTGTCTCTCTCTCCTCCATAGAGGCCGAATACAGAGCAGTGGCTAATGCCCTTGCTAAAACCCTGTGGGTCACCAATCTCTTGAATGAGCTGCAGTTTCCAGTACATAAGTCACCTATCATTTACTGTTACAATCTTGGAGCAACATTCTTTAGCAAGAATTTTATCCTCCATAGTCTTGTGAAGCATGCTGCAATGGACTTTCACTTTGTCCGCCACCATTTTGAAAACAAAAGGATTTGTTTTGTTCATGTCCAAGGTGCCGACCAACTAACTGACACTCCCACCAAAGCACTGGCTAAGCCTGCATTTGAGAGTAATCTATTCAAGTTAGGCTTAGTGACCCATCGCCTAACTTGAGGGGGAGTATTGGAACACTATGTTTGTATAGTGTTCAAATATGTTCAGGACTTGAGATTCTTAGTTTGGGTAGTTTGTTTATGATTATATTTCAATATTCATTGTTTAGTTAAGATAATTTATTAGTGTTCAGTTAGGAGTCTACTTAATTCTTGTAAATATTCAAACAACTGATGCTTTCATAAATAACATACAGAGTTTACATCACTTCTCTAAGTGATTATAGACATAACCTATTAAATTAGATTTGACAAATACTCATACTAATGATGTAAGTATATAAGTTAAATATTACTTTTATTGGACCTTTAAATAATCCCTTAAATTATCTTTGTTTTCACCTCTTTGTAGCATTGATGATCTTGTAAAATAGTCCATTTGATATCTATTTTATTGTTTGATTTGTTATGTCTAGTGAGTGACCATGGCTGACATGCTAGCAAATCTAGCTAAAGAAAGATTATGGGAACCTTATAGAGGACTCGAAAAGAAGATAGTGAATCTAAAGGGAAAGATGGAGTTGCTCGGTAGTCGAAAGGTTGATATAGTGGCTACAATAGAAGATGCTGAATTTCATTCATCCAAGAAAAGGAAAACAGAAGTTCAAACATGGTTAAGCAATGTCAATAACAAACTAGAAGATTTCCAGAGCCTTGAGAAAGAAGGTCAAGAGTGTGGCCGATTTGATCGTATAAAATTGGCAAATTTTGCTGATACAATGATTGAGGAAGCCGAGGAACTCATAAAGCAAGGCAAGTTTCCTGAAGGGGTTTTACATAATGTATATGAAGAAAAAGGGGAGCCTTTGGTGACAACAAATTTAAAAGGCCAAGTATTCAGACAAAATTTGGAAAATATATCTGAAATACTAAGGAACGATGAGGTATCAATCATTGGCATTTATGGCATGGGTGGGGTGGGTAAAACCACTATGGCTATGAATATCCACAACGAGTTATTACAAGAAAGTAGATTCTTGGGTCACATTTATTGGGTCACTGTATCTCAAGATTCAAGTATTCAAAAGTTACAAAATGGCATAGCCGAGAATGTTGGCTTAGATCTTTCTTGTGTTAATGATGAGATAAAAAGGGCCGCAAAGCTATTCCAAGCATTGAAGAGAATGAATACTTTTGTCCTAATACTCGATGATGTTTGGAATAACTTTGACGTGAAAAAAGTGGGGATTCCACTTGGAAATGATGGAGGCAAAATGATCATAACAAGCCGATCACTTGAAGTATGCCGTAGAGTTGGTTGCCAAAAGAATGTCAAAGTCAATCCTCTTTCTAAAGTAGATGCTTGGGATTTATTTACTGAGAAACTTGGACATGGCAATAATAATGAAGTACAAGTAATCCCGATTGAAATAGAAAAAATAGAAATGAAAGTGGCAGAGAGATGTGCTGGGCTACCACTTGGAATCATAACAATGGCTGGTTGTATGAAGGGAGTAAATGACATTTTTGAATGGAAGGACGCGTTACAAGAGTTGGAAGAATCTTCCATGATGCAAGATGATATGAAGAATGAGGTGTTCCCTATTCTCCATTGTAGTTATACTCGCTTGAGGGATCCCCGGTTACAAAAGTGCTTCTTGTATTGTTGCCTATATCCAGAGGACTTTGATATTCCAAGAGTTGAGTTAGTCAACAAGTTCATCATGGAGGGATATATAAATGCAAGGAATAGTAGGCAAGCGCAAATAGACCAAGGCCATGCAATACTAAATAAGCTAGAAAATGTATGTTTGTTAGAAAGCACTGAGGATGTAGATGAAAATAAATGTGTTAAGATGCATGACTTGATACGAGAAATGGCTATAAAAATCACCAGCCATCCTCATCATGATCGCTTCATGGTAAAAGCTGGAATGCAATTGAGAAAGATGCCAGAGCTTCGTGAATGGTCAGAAGATCTCGACAAGGTATCCTTGATGCATAATTGTATAGATCAGATTTCTCCTTGTGAACTATACAAATGTTTGGAACTGACAACCCTATTGTTGCAAGAGAATCGCTTGTTGCGAGAAATTCCATACTCATTTTTCATGTTCAAGCCTTGTCTACGTGTTTTGGATCTAAGCTATACCAATATTGAAAAATTGCCTGATTCTCTATCAACCTTGGAAAATTTGAATGCTTTATTGCTTAAAGGTTGTGGAGAACTTAGCTTTGTACCATCACTGAGCAACCTTAAGGTACTTAGCGAACTCGAGCTTACTGGAACAGGGATTAAGCAAGTTCCCGTAGGCATACCTAACTTGGTTAAGTTGAAATGTCTAACCATGAGCGGGTTGAAGAAGCTAAGAAGTAGTGAACCACCCATAGATATGTTTGGAAGCCTATCCCATCTCCAGCGTCTCATGACTCCGTTTTCTATACGAGCAATGGACCTAGAGAGGATGAAACAACTTGAAGAATTTGGGGGTAAGATGTTCAGTCTGTCTGATTTCAACAAATTCGTAGCAAATCGAGAATGTTATGGGCAGCCAATCTTCTTTCGGGTCACTCTAAATGGTTTGACCAGTGATAGTGTTGGAGATTTGTATGAATACCCTGTGAAATTTTCCAGCAAAGAAGTCATTTTGAAGGATTACTGCCTGAAGGGTGGAAATGTAGTACAACCCTTGAGGGAACAGTCAGAAGCTGTAATCAATTTTCCAAGGGACATGCAAAGACTTGAAGTTTCATGGTGCGATTTCATAAGTTCGGATAATAGCTTCTTAAGTGCCCTGCCATCCTTGATAAATTTGACAGATTTGAAGATAGTCAAAATTGTTTCTAGTGACGGTATAGAGTGCATACTCCGATTACCCTCCAATTGCCAAGAATTGATTGTGCCAGAAGGACTTGGGTCGTTACTCAAAAGCTTGGAGAATTTGGAACTGTACAATTTGAAGGATATTGTTAACCTTATTGACATCCAACCTAATACTGAAGCATCTTTTACGGCTCTTTCACATGGATCTTTTTCAAACTTGAAGAAGTTAAGGATTGAACATTGTTGCCAAATCAAGGTGATGTTTCCTCAATGGTTGTGGAAAAATCTCCACAACCTTGAACATGTTGTGGTGTCATATTGTGAGGGGATAGAAGAAATTATTAGCGAGAATGAGGAAGAGGAAGTGGATCAAGAGGTGAGCAGTCAATACCTGAGTAGTCCTTCATCATTGTTTGCCTCTACCGATGTCATCCTCCCTAAACTAAGAGTAGTTCATTTGACTGAGCTACCGGCACTCAAAAGCATATCTAAGGGAAGAATGACTTGTGTATCCCTTGAGGAAATAGGTCTATGTGGCTGTCCAAAGCTTGAAAGACTGCCATTTTTTCATCCTCTTCGTGATGGAGAACCACTGTTTATTCCACATGCTCTCAGATCTATATATGTAAGTCAAGAACTTTGGGAATCACTAGAGTGGGACTATCCTCAAGCTAAGAGTATGCTTCGACAGAATTTCATAAGAGTAAGCTCAGGTCAGTGCTTCTTCATTTGCATTTTAAACTATGAATAATACTAACACCCAAGATTCACATGTCGCATCCTTTACATCTCTTTATTTGGTTTACCTTATTATTACTTTGAGGGTGTGCTGAATCTAAAATAAATTTATAACTTTGTTTCTTTCAAACGACGATTCTTGTACTGCATAGGTACCAAGTTCGATTGTAACACACTCTTTATCAAGACCATTCTGCCTCCTAGGTGACAGTAGCTTCCCATGCCAGCTACTCAACCTTTTCACCACTTCTGTAACCATATCATAAAAGTAGCTAACCTTCTTACTACCTGAGTATATAGGACACCCCAAGTAGGTGAAAAGGTGAAAGAAAAACAATAGTCTTTGTCATTCTCTTTATGTGTTCGACGAATATAGTTTAAAGAAGTTTTTTTATGGGAATTATACGGAATGTTTATTATTAATGTTAAAAAGATTCCATTTTTGAATATGATATGTGTACCTCGTAGCGTCATAAAATCATGATGTGAACTATAAAGTTTTCATATTCCTGATTTCTGATCAATTATAGGTTGGTTTTAGTAGTGAAGTTGACATGTTTTAATAATAATGTGTCTCTTTGTGACATTTAATTAATCTCTACTAGCTTTATTATTTAGTTTTCATCTAACTTTTCCAGCATAATTAATGATATTACCACGTTTGTTAAATCTTTTTTATTTCTGCCATTTTAGGTTGAAACGTCGAGCACCTGCAATACCTCGCTATTTCAAGCAATCAGATTCTAACTGATGTGTCTAGACTTTAGAGGGAAGCATCTGTCAATAATATCTGAGGTACTTAGTTCACTTTTTCTCATTGTCATAAATTATCTTCCATGAAATATATTTGATAGTTCTGAGATAAACACTTGCAGGAACACATTTCAAAAACTTCATCCATCAGAACAGATGGAAGAAATCACCTAGCATTTTGTCTCTATATTGGGATTTGAACCTCAGACCTCAGTTCGAATTCACTCTATTGACCACTAGGTCACACTCTTGGTTGCAGGAGATAAACTTATGTAATACCATTGAACTTGAATATTAACTCCTAATACAATGGAAGTTCAGTTCTGTCCACAATAACACCAAAGTTGTGTCTTATTTTTCGATAGCTACTTACAATTGTTAAATAGTATAATATGTATATTACTCTAATAAATTAAATAGTGTATGTGCAGAACTTCAATTTTGAAGGGTTAAATGATGTTATTTGCTTGATAAATACTTGTATTGATTTCCCCGGGTTAAAGGTAAATGTCCTGCATTATCTTTCTGATAATAAGATGGATCGGAGGAGTGTTTTATTTTGATGAAGCTAGAGGTCATGTATTTGTAGACGGTCTTGCTAATGTAGCCGGACCAAATAGTTCTCGTCTTTTGAACATTTTCCTGGAAAAGTTAAGAGGCCATGTAACTATGGACAGAATCGATCCAAATGTTAATTCGCTGAGGAGGAAAATCAACAAAAATCAGTTCAACATCTATTTAGAATGCATCATTTTTGACGTACCTTAATATCCTCATCTTGTATAGAATCTAACACTCCCAGCTTGAATTTTTGTGAGTTGGCTGAAAATGATAAATAGAGGCTAGATTATTATAATACATTTTCACTGGTGGTTAAGATTGTTACTATTAGAACCATCACCAATATTGTAGCCTGTAAGAATTGGTCTATTTCACAAATGAATGTTAGCAATGCCTTCGTACAAGGAGATTTCTCAGAGGAGGTATTTATGACTATGCCACGGGGTTTTCATAGATAGTGGGAGAAAAAAGTCTGCAAGCTAGTGAAGTCATTGTAATTTGTATGGCTTGAAACAAGACGGTGGAACATCAAGCTCACAATGTCTTAGTTGCATGCATCAGGGTATTCACAGAGTGCTTATGATCACTCTTTGTTTACAAAGAAGAAAGGGTCAGCTATTGTTCTCATCCTTGTTTATATGGATGACTTGTTGATTATAGGGTGTATAAAGGTGACACAGAACTGGTAGATGTTACTGCCTATCGAAAATCCAATGGAAAGTTGATGCAGAAATTACTTGGATTGTGAAAAGAGTTGGACTTTTCTATTCCTACCCCAATTTCACTATTTTGTGACAATAAAACAGCTATACATATAACCTCTAATCCCATATTTCATGAGAAAACTAAACAAATCGAAATTGACTCTCACTTTGTTCGAGAGATGCTCAAACTTGGCCTCATTCTTCCTCAGTTCATCTCTACTTCTTCCAAGTTGGCAGATGTGCTCGACGAAATCCTTAGGACTGCACGACATAGGCTGTTGGTTTCCAAGCTTGGATCCTTTGATCCTTTTCAGCCTCCAACTTAAGGGGGGTATTATTAAACTACTTAAAAGTTGGTTAATGAGTTAGTTAAACTAAGGGAGAAGGGTAGTCTACTCTTTTACCTTATAATGAGTTGGTTGTTGCTCTATAGCAATAGTATTCACTCTATCTCCAAGTTAACATATCAAACTTACTAAGTAATAATATATACTTTGCATGTTAAACTGTGATATACTATGAATGGTAAAACCATTTTTATCTCTCTTAATTAAGCAGTTGTTTAATGGGTCTGAATTTGAATGATTAATACCTAAGCCTATTAAGGCCTCATCTATTTGTAGGGGTGACAATTGGGTGGGTTGGGTTAAATTTAGTTATAATTTACATAAATCTCATAGTGTTAAAGAGCTAATTACATTATTTTTCTATTTTTTCAAATTAAAAATCCCTTAAAATTTATGGATTTCGGATTCATCACTGGGCTTCTGGTTACATCCCATCCAGATGCATAGGGGAGGGATGTATCCGAGAGGGGATAGGGATGTATCAGCGAGAGGGGATTTTTGAATTTTTTTTTAAATGATAGGAAATTTTAGAAATTATGGTAAAATAAGATGTGTATTTAGGTATTTTTTCCTAAATTTAGGCAGATCAAAATGAGTCAAGACCCAACCTAACCCAAATTTGTTTGGGCCAAAATGGGTTGGATCAAAACGGGATAGTAACGAATCATAACTTAACCCGTTAATATCCCTGCAACGAGAAAGATTGAATTTTAGACACCGATTTTACGGTGTTAAAATTGAAAAAGAATCTCACTGCCCTAGCAACGACTTGTCCGTTTTGGTATAAAATAAAATTCAGTAGCCCTTTATGCATTTTTTAAAAAAAATGTCATTTTGATTCTGAACTCATCATTTTCTCCTCCACCACAACATCAACTTCGTCGGCTCCTTTAATATGTCACTTTTTGCCAGAAAATTTAAGAACTTTCCAAATTACTATACCAACTATGTTAAAGTTGTTGCAACAACTATGTTGAAGTCGCTATAACAATTTCAACAATTGCTGAAATTGCGGCAATAATTCAAACAATTGCTGAAGTTGCCGCAACAAATACCATAACTATTGCAGCAACTATCATAGTTGTTGCAGCAAGTACCATAGTTATTGTAGTAATTACTATAGTTATTAGGTTCAAGAGTATAACTGAGGGAAAAGGTGGGTGAAGAGGTATATTTAGCAAAATAGGTTGATGTAGAGTATAGTTTAGAGGTACTTTTAGCCCTTCTCCATTACAAAATGTACACATCACACACACACACATATATAACGAAAAATATTGGACTATAATCATCTCTATTTTGTACAAATAACTTAAGATAAAATCCACATGTAGTAAGTCGTCCATAGAGTAAGTGCAACTGATGCCAGAGCATAATTCCATAGCATAATCACTGAACATTCACTTTCACCAACTTCAAACAACTGTGTAATTGTACCTGCCCATTTGCCAACCAAAAATATTAAAGGAAAAGAATGAGAGCAAAATTGCTTTTGAAATTAGAAAAGTAATTACATAGATTATCTTGCATCATCCCAAGAATAAAACTTTGATTTCTACATATATCGCAGCGTAAAAGAAACATTATTAGGTAAACTAAAAGATATATTTTTTGCTACACATTTTACATCTAAGTCAATTTCAAAAAAGAAATGACAAATATTTAAATTTAAAAAAAAATAACTTTATATTTTTAATTACTCTTAAAACGACAAAACTTGTATCGCAACATAAATATTTATGACATGTTTTAAATTAGAAATGAGATGTACCTATGGTCATGGCAGAGGGAAGTGCATATTGCAAGAGAAGTACAAACTGATATAATGAATCTGATCCAACCAACCCATAATGACGTGCAACTTTGACAACACAAATTCCTGATAGTGGCAATGCTACATAACGTATTACTTGAATGCCTATCACAATCCACACACCTACTTCTGACTTTTTCAGCCCTGCACTTATAATTTTTACATTATCGATCGGTAACTGATCTGATCTGCTAAGAAAAATAAGGTAAGTGACCAAACCTTTAAGAAGATTTGCTCCAACTATCAATGTCATTGCTGGTATTGCAGCTTCTCTGTAGCACAAAACACATGAGTGTAATACGTTGAGTTAATTAATTGTCATATACTATACTATAGTATTAGTACAAATTAAAATATCCAAAATTGAGCTTTAATTTGTTATACCCAAGCATAGATGCAGAGCTATCGATGACATGCAATGGAGCCTCATTTCCAATGATCAACTTTCTTAGCAAAGATGATACGCCAATTAAGATCCCAACAATCTGTAAAAATTACATAATTTGCAGATTATATTCTCAGTTGAAAAAATTAGTACATGATTAAACCATGTGGTCGTACCGTAGCTATTGTTGAGGGTGCAAATAACATTTTGAACTTGATTCTTTGTGTCCATATTTTGATATGTTGTTTCATCTTTTTCACAACATGTCCCTGTACAATAATAATATTATTAAATAGAAATATTAGCTGGCAGTACCACTCACGATGCGTGGCCCATGACCATTAATTTTGGTACTTTAATTAGGGCTTGAGCATGGCCTTCTTATTTGTTGATGCCTCACTATTGTAAGGTATAATAAATAGTTTGTTTCCTCCCATTGTAAGGGGAATATTCTATTTCTAGCAATATACTAGCTACTTCTTGAACTCCAAGTTTACATTATTCGCTAATAATAATTAAGTAGCATTCTTGGACTTGGGGCGCTATCTTAACTAACAACTTCATATTCTTTACACTTTTACTTATTTCATTTGATTTTGCTCGCTAACCTGACAATAACTACTAATAATCGGACCTAGAAAAGAGCTGAACCAAGATAAATTTAACTACATATGATCGTTTTACCGATAAACAAAAGGTCATCTTGCTTAATTGTGTGTTTTAACTTTTAACATGTTAACTTAAGTTTTAACAATTATTACTTGGTACTTTACTATGTGTTTAGTTGATCACCTGATGCAGTAAAAAAGACTCAAAGATTGTTTTACACTATATCACATCACATAGTAATAAAAGTCGATTTCTATTTTAAAGAAAGTAACCTGATGATGATCATGTGTGGTTTGATATGCAATGAGAGGCAGTGCAAGTTGAGATTCATGGTCCATATCCATTGGAGGTAATTTTGGGACTTGTGTTGAGGTATTATTATGTTGACTTCCAGATGCTCGAATCATGTTATAGATATATGTCCAAATATACACTGCTCCTACCTACACATATATAATTAATTAAAATATGAAATATAATACAAACCACAAATTAATCTTACATACTATTAATTTTAATGTAATTATTTTGAAAATTGACCTAGTACTAGAGATGTCAAAGATGAGCCCAACTATAGGTAACCTGTCCAAAATTTTAAAAGTTGGACTCAAGATAATTTGTATTGAGTTCAGTCTCAACTCATTCAAACTTTAACTCATTTTAAGAGAATCCTCCATTGAGCTCAATTTAATCTTCAATTTCTACCCATTTTAAGACTCTTTATTTTTATTGATATAATGTATATTCCTATATTGAAGGTACAACTTCCTATCTATTTTATATCTTTAAGGATTTATCTATCCATCTATATTTTCTTTTTTAAAATTTTCTTGAATTAAAATTCAAATTGTGGTTATAAAACTTAAATAACAGTATATTAAAATGATTGAGATTAAACTGGTCAAATTGAGCAGGTCAAAATCTAACCCGTGTTTAAGCTTATTTGAGCCCAAAATAAACTTGAGTGGATCAATACCCAACCCAATTTCTATTTTAACTCATTTTAATATCTTCAGTTTCAACCAATCGACCCATTTGACACCTCTGCCTTGTACTATTAAAAAGAGAGTTGTGTACGTAGTGATACCGCCATAGATAGTGATGCATAGGCCTTCCCATTAGTGGAGCATGTAATTGAATCCCCAAAAGGATTATTCTTCTCCTCACATACTGCTGGAATTATGATGAGAGGCAAGTTACCCAAATTCCCTATATATTCAGAAAAAAAAATAACTATGAGATTCAGATTTCATTTTCCTATAGAAAATTATAATACTATTCCCTCCGTCTTAATTTATTTGTCTGATTTTATATTTGACACAAAATTTAAGAAAGTAAAGAAGAATATTTGAATCTCATGGTCTAACTAAATATTT
Source organism: Solanum stenotomum (assembly GCF_019186545.1). Lineage (NCBI taxonomy): Eukaryota > Viridiplantae > Streptophyta > Magnoliopsida > Solanales > Solanaceae > Solanum > Solanum stenotomum. The sequence goes on from NC_064293.1 coordinate 13,888,574, forward strand.
GTAAAATTACCAAAATGTTTTTAATTTTATGATCTCAGACGTGCAAAATTAGAACTAAACTACTCAAGTTTGTTTACCTGCAGAACAACAACTAATAACTAGGCCATGGAGATGTATGGGAGTTTTTGTGATTTTCACAAGTATCCATCCAAGTACTGAACCGATAATAAAGGTGAGAAGGATGTTTACTGGCATGAACCATCTATACATAAAAAAAATAAAATAATATAATTATTATTGAGTAATTAATTAAATAAATAATATTAATGTCGCACATAAAAGAAAATGTACCCACAATGAAACAATGTTGCTCGATGTTACTGTTTCAGCCAAGCTGCTTGCCACCAACGCTGGAGTAAATATATAAAACACAAGCTGCTCCAACCATTCAACAACAAAAAAAAATTACTTGTTTAATTTCTTTGTTCAATTATATTAACCGACTCCTTACCAATCCGTGAAAGATTGTGAATCTGAATTAGATACGAAAAAAATGAATCTATGTCTGTGCACGAAATTAAGGTAATAGATTTAAAAGAAGAGAGAAAAGTTACATTGTTCAAATGGTGTCTTGCAGTGGAGCCAAGAAGATTGATACGTTCAAGAGCAAGGAATAAACCAACAGCAGTAATTATGAGTGTTTTAAGAACAGGCACTAATGCCACCACAAACAACTCCACAAATGCCATCCTCAATTAATTAAGTTGAGCAACTTTGACCAGAATTTTATAATAGTTCAATACGTAGATATATAGAGAGTTATATATATAGGAAGTATGTATAGTAAGGTACCAAGTTATGATGTGATAAATTATGATAAGATTAGTTATGATGAAATAAACTATGCTAAGATTATTTTTTATTTAGGGTTTGGTTTGTTGTATTCAAAATAATAAATCTTAAGAACAACATATAAGTATATAAAAATTCCCTTCATGAATGTGAAAAGTAATGTATAAAAAGTGTTTAAAAGGACATTTTTGTCATTTGGTCATTTTATCCCGGGATAAGTTATCCCGGGATTACTATAACACCCAAGGGAAGAGATAACGTATTCCGGTACTTATTATTAATCCCAGGATAAGTTATTCCGGACTTGCCAACCAAACAACAAATTACGTGGCACTATAATTTAATCTCAAGACTATTTGAAGTTATCCTTCACACCAAATGACCCCTAAAAGTTGATAGTAATTACAGTTTGAATTTATTAATATTATTATAGTACTAAGATTTATTATGGTTTAGAATGGTTGATAAATCAAATGGCTAGGTCTCAGTTATACAAGTTGGACGGACCATAAATAATTAGTCAGAAACTAGAAATAATAAGGAAAAACTATATAAATGAGTCATAAAATTTAAAATAATTACATGTTTATATCTAATTTTAAAAGACGAAATGACTTGAAAGGCCTTTGTACTTGGCTCAGTTTGTATGCTGGACTCTTATACTCACAAGTTTGTTAACTGAACCCTTAAACTCCACTAAAATACAATAATTTAAAAACCCATTTTTCTCATCTGATGTGAATGGGTGTGTGTACTCATTTTACACGTGAAATTTAACGTCGTTTTTAGTGACACATAACATATTAAATATTAAAAAGAAAAAAAATATTTTTGGAGAATAATACTGAAAATGTTGAACTTTATGTTCTTCATATTTGCTCTAAAATTGAGAGTCAAATTCATGCAATATATGAAAGTCTTGTCTATATAATTTGAATTTTACAAGTTCACAAACACAAACCTAATAAATTCTCATTACAATTTCAAATTAATTTCATAAATTCACAAAATCAATCTATAGTTCTCCAAGCTTCCTCAAGCATATGATGGAGCTTTTCAAATTTTTAGTATCTAATATCACACTTCACATTAAATATACGAGATTCAAAAGATACTCACGGAATTAAAATTTAAGAGTGAAAATGTGCCGAACGAAAATAACCAAAAAATGTATTGATTTGAAATAAAAAAAATAATTCTGAGAGAGCATTTAGGGGTAGGATAAAAGGTTGGATGGGGTGTTAATTACGAAGAAGTAGAAGGAGGGGTGGATCTGAAAGTTGGGGCTGGGGTGGGGTGGGGCTGTCGGTGTGACGGGAGGAGGGGTTGAAGGTGGTTTTTTTTCCAGCTTTTTCAGTTTTTTTTTTTAAATAATAATATTTTTTAATATAATATTTTAAATTCACTCGCTTTAGAACGCATGTGATGACGTATTTTTCCAACTCAACAATATTAATGTCACATAAGTTTGGTCAATTATCAGAGGAGTTTAAAATATTGTGTTTCAGTGAGTTGAACGATTCAGCTGACAAAGTCATAAGTCTAAGGGTCTAACTTACAAACGGATCCAAGTATAAGGGGGTTCTCAGGTCATTCACAGCTCATACCCCCTTCATTGAGGGTGATAATTTTCACTTAATTGATATTAAATCAGTATCATATACTGTATTGGTATCATTAAGGTTGATAATTTTACTTAACTGATACTCAGCATAATATATATATATATATATACTGTATTGGTATTATTAAGGTTTCTTGTTTAGAGATTGCTCATTAGTCAATGATACTACATGTATATTGTTGTGGTATCATTAAAGTTTCTTGTTAAAAAATTACTCATTAGTCAATGATACTATAAGAGTATATGTATATTTAATTGTCATTATTTTCTTTTTTAAATATCAAAGATTTAATTATTGCACATCAATATAGGTTTCTTGTTTAGAAATTACTCATGACAATTCTCAGTTGAATTGATGTAATATGTGGTATTTTAAATAAGCCTAATATAATAAATTTAACCGAGGAAATATCAACAAAAAGATTCAATCCTTGATATCTCTTATAAAATACCACATATTACACCAATTCAACCACGTTTACGGCCTATGTGGATAAACTTTTATCATTTCATTTTAAGAAAAAGACATAAATTCACTCTTAAACTTGTCGCAAAAAGTCAGTTACACGCTTAAATTATTGGGACGACCTATTACACACATATACTACTCAAAAGTGAATTTAATACCACCCTCAAAGCTGGCGTGGAAATAAAACTAAATAAGGCGTGTTTGAGTTAAAATAAAGTACAACAACAACATACCCAGTGAAATCCCACAAAGTGGGGTCTGGGTGAGTTAAAATAAAGTTAAAAAAAAAAAAATCACCCCCACCCTTCTCCTTCACGCTACCCTACCTTTCTTCTCCTTCATTTTTTCTTATCATGAACATTCTTTTTGCTATGGTTAATGAGAAAAATAATATTTTTTTTCATGGTAAGTTTTCAAGAGAAAAACACAAGAGAAGATTGAGGGATAGAATTCCACGGCAAAGATTGGCGAAGTTGTTCAAAAAATTAGGTTCTCTGTTCGAAAAATTTTCCAACGAGAAATTTACTAGTCCCATATCAAATTCGTCAAGTCGAGCACTGACTATTCAATATATATATATATATATATTTATTTATTTATTTGTTGATTGTGAGCATATGAAATAATAAAATTTTCAAATCTTTCTTTTTCTATGTGAAAGTTTTCGGATTTTGCACAAAATCTAATTTTTTAATATATCTTCATAGATCTTTTTTGGTGGCGAGCTTGATGGTTGTTAGAAAAAAAATTAAAAATTAGTGGTTGTATGGCTTTTATTTTCATTAATGGCAATGAAACTTGTGATTTTAATGTGAATGCTAAAATTTATGATTATGATTGTGATGAATTTCAATGGTGGTAATGGTGGTGATGTGATTCCGATGGTGAATTTAACCAAATTTATTATGGTTGTTATCAAATTTTTTATGATGGCAGTGCTTGTGAAAAGATTCTAATGGTGAATTTAGTTGTGGGAGGTGAAATCTATGGTGGAGGCGAAGTGAATTTGGTGATAATGACAATAATGATGATGATTTAATGGTGAGTTTGATGGTGTATTGGGAATAAGAAGCAATTGAGTGACATGGATAAAATTTTTTTTTAGAAATCGGACACAATTATTAATGTGGCAATGATATAATAATAATGTGGCGCGAGTGTGAAACACTTTTTATCTATGTCTTTTCTCTTTCATTTTATTTTATTTTATTTTTTACTTTGGTTATGTTCATTTAACATAAATTAGTTTTCAGCATGGAGGATTTCACATGGAGAAAAAAAAGAACTAAAACGTGTCAAAATTGTAGTTGTATAGAATTATATTGCTAGCTTCACTTCACTTCATCACAGGTTTTATTCATTCTTGTTGGTTTTTTCTCGGTGAGAACTAAAGCGTCGTGATTCACGAAGAATACGTTATTTTCATATATGTTCTTTAAAAAAAATTGTAATCTCACAATATATCATAGTAATATATAAAAAAAAATTTCTATTGATTTTTTATTTAATAATTATCTTCAGGAAATTGATTTTCATAGTACAAAAGTGAGAGATTATTTCTTCATTCATGATTTTCTGATTCTGCCAAAAAATTTACACCGAAATTTGTTTCAGCGTGAAGGGGTGGAAAAAAAAATGAAATAAATCGGAGAATTAATTGATTTTTTTTTTAAATCAATAAGAACATAGATATATATTATCTAAACTATGATATTAGGGCTTTGCTTTAATCAATTTAATCCTTTAATCTTATCAATTGATTTTAACTTATGTCATGTATTCTTAATTAAGTAAGAATTTAGAAAAAAAATTAAAAGTAAAGGTTTAGTTTGTAGCACAAAATCAACTATATGTCCCACCTGCTGTCATGCATCTACTTTTGTTCCACGTGACATTTTTTCCAGTTATTTCTAATCTAATGTCAAATGTAGTTAGTTGGAAATAACAATTATTGACGTCCATACGCTTGAAATTCAATAATTGTTGTTTCCAACTAATTACAATTGACGTTAGAAATTATTAGAAGTTGAAATTAATTGATACTCCTTTGTTCATAATTAATTGTCCACTTTTTCTTTTATAGTTGTTCCTAATTACTTATCTATTTTGACAAATTAAGAAAGGACAAAATAATTTTACCTATTATACTCTCAATTAATTACTTTGAAAAATGTAGAATTTCTTGAAAATCTTAAATTTTTAATCCATCCACTTTATAATTAATAGGGATAAAATGGTAAACTCACTATGTCAATAATTGATTTCTTAATAGGTGTGTCAATTCAAAAGTGGACAGGTAATTAGGGGGAGTAAGGCTTAATTGATTTAAGCAAAGCCCTAAAATAACAATTTAGATACTCCCTTCCCTATGCCTAATTACTTGTCCATTTTTTCTTTTTTAGTTGTCCCTAATTACTTGTCCATTTTGACAAATCAAGAAAGGACACAAAAAATTCTCTATTATACCCTCAATTAATTACTTTGTAAAGGGTAAACTTTTTGAAAACCTTAGCTTTTTAATTCATACACTTCATAATTAATAAGGCTAAAATGATAAATTTACTATGTCAATAATTCTTTTCTTAATAGGTATATCAATTCAAAAATAAACAAGTAATTAAGAAAAAAGAGTAATAAATAGAGTATGTTCTTACCGATTTAATTCATGCCTTGAATTAATAATTGCACATGATATCGTAGAGTCATTCGTAGCCATCCGTATATCTTACATTTTATGACCAAGCAATATTGCTTTTCAAGTTTAGTCAAATCATTGTGGATCCATTTGTCTATTAGAGCTTGTTTGTCATTACTGCCGTTATAAACGGCTTATTTTCATACATTTTTTTAAAATAATTTTTTAGAAAAGTGTTTTTAAAAATAATAATTTTTGTTTGGTTAAATTATTTGAAAAATGTTTTTATAAGCAAATTATGTTTGACTAATTTTTTTAAAAAAAATGATTTTGAGAGTTAAATTATGATAAAGGACAAATATTAACGTACTTTTAATATTAAAATTATTTTATAGAAAGAAACTAGATATATATATATAAGGATATTTTAGTCTGAAAAAAAAAATTATTTCTGCTTCTGCTTTTTTTTAAGAAGCAGAAATTTTTAGCTTCTTTTCGACACCAGAAAAAATGCTTATGCTTTCATTTAAAAGCAATTTTTATAGGTTTGTCAAACACCTAATTTTTCAAATAAAAGTGTTTTTTCCTCAAAATAAGTGTTTTTCGGCTCCCAACAACAATGTCAAACAAGATCTTAGTTGATACACCCAAAAATCAAAATCAGATTTATATAATTGAAGTAAAAAAAAGTTATAGCTGAATCTAAAGCTAGTTTACACTTTACTGGTTACGTTTTATTGACTTTAATATTCAAAGGCCTTCAGGGAATAAAATAGAAAAAGTTATCTATTATACAACTTATTTTATCATATTTTAAAAATAAAAATATCATTTAAAAAAATTATAAAAATCCCTACTCTTTCCTATTCTTGGATACATCACTTTTTTCGATGTATCGATCGGATATCACTTTACGAGATGTATCAGTCGAATACATCAGTTTATGCGATGTATCAGAACATATGTGATGTATCGGGGCATTGAGTGATGTATCCAAAATTGAGATGCGATGTATCAAGACATTGAGCGGTGTATTCGAAGTCTCGATGTATTGGGACATTGAGCGGTGTATCCAAAATTGAACGCGATATATCAGGAATGTTTTGGGATGTATCTGTATTCCACCAAATTTATGGATTTTTTGTATTTTGAAAAAGAGTACGGATAAAATGTAATTACTCTTAACATTATGAGATTTGTATAAAATATGGATTATCAAACATATGGGCTTATAGCTTGCCAAAATTTAGAGCATGTTAAAATGTGTAACCAAGACTTAACTATCTAATAGACTAAGGAGAACACAGATCGCTCTCTTACATCAACGGAAAAGATTTCGCCGGTAACGGCTAGTCAAAGGGAAGCTCAGACATGAAACTCGACGTCGACCTCCTTAGGCAAAAGACCGCTAGACCCCCAGACCCAGACCCGAATGGTTTCCCCCCTCTAGCCATAAACTCCCAAATCTTCAACAACAACAAAGGAGTACCAATAACCAGGGACAAAACACCAACTCCGATGAGCAATCGAGCTACAAGATCGCTTTGGGTTTTCGATCCCAAAACTTCATCAAAGGCAGAATCAAACTGCAACCAAGGAAACATGAAATAATTAATGGAAAATCTGTTGTCAGCTTTACCAAGGAAGAACACGACCTCCAAGCCGATACTTGCAAATGGACTCTGGTGTGGAAATTCGAGCAAAATCGCTTACAAATTGATAAAATTAGGGAAGATTTTGCAAAAATTATATCAACCAAACGTCATGTGAAAATTGGGGCAAAAGATGGGAAACACATTTTCATTGATGCTGAAAGTGAAGAAGACTACAACACTATAGCTTCCTGCAACTTCATTCAGTTAAGTGGAGATCATTCAATGAAGATCCAATGATGGACGACAAATTTCAAACCAAACAAAGAGACGACTTTAGCTTCAGTATGAATCAATTTACCATACCTCCTGTGGCACTACTATGAATGGGCAACTCTTTGTAGAATTGTGGAACCAATTGGAACCCCTATTGTCATGGACAAAGCAACTCAATCAAAGACGAGACCCACAACAGCCAATATGAGGGTGGAAATAGACCTCAGGAAGCCTTTGATTACTGAAATTCAAGTGACAATAAAGAGCTCGGAAGGACAAATGGAAGCATTCAATCAGAAGATTGAGTACAAAAATATCCCTGAATTTTGCAATTGGCATACAAAAGAGAAATGCGAGATTGTCCATCAAATTTATCAGCAACAAAAATAAAATTTCAACAGAGCAAATATTAAAGAGGTTGAATCCCAAAAAGAAAACAACAATGACAAGCATAAAATCGATGGGACCACACAAAATCCAGGTACGACTACTGAAACTTTTTCTGATAATCAGAGTTTGCTTTAGCATAAAGAGATGCATATGGATATGAATTGCCAAGAAGATCTAGAGGCCTTAACTATTGAAATAGAAGAGGGCTAAAAACATGTGGAAAAGAAGAAAGGAAAAGGGAAAAACAATGAGAAAGGAGACTAATCGGGTGAACCTACAACTAAACAAGATGGAGGAAACAAAATCTTTAGACGTTAACAGTAGCAAACATGAGAACAACGTGTTCAATCACCTTGCTGTATAGGAGATGATGGACTTAACCATTGATAATAATGATCTGAACGAGAACAAGGATCACGAGCAAGAAAACAAACAAAACACTTTGTTTGTTAACAAAAGTACAAGATGGGACAAAGACCGACAAAGCAAGATAAATAAAAGGCAAAAGGATAAAAATGAAAGGCACCATCACAATTTAAGAGTCAGGAAAGCTAGAAAAGAAGTACAACCTTATCTACAGAACATAGAAAAGAAAATTCAAAGCAACAAAGAAGATGTTAACATCAATGAACCAAATCTCATCAAAGACCTTCCGGCTAAAAAACAAAGGTTCAAAGGCAAAGTTCACATCCCTAAAAGAGTTAATTTGGAAGGAGTTGTACAAGGCTCAGGAAGTGAAGCAGAGCAAACATGGCCCCAACTAACCCTTGCTAAGATGGATCACCCTCTAAACCTCAATGATCAAAAGGCTGATTTGGGAGAAGGAGATGTGAGAAATTTAGCTCGAACTCTGGACCCAGACCCACATGATTCTAGCAATAAGATAACAACATTCCAGGTGAATAAATCTCAGGAAATGGACTATGCCACTGGAGAAGGACACAACCAGGATATGTGTTAACACCCAATTTTGGACCTCCACAATATATATTAACCATCGAGCTTCTTAAATTTCAAACAATTTGAAATAATTAAATTTTATAAAGTTCAAAATATTTTCAAGTTATTTTTAATTAATTTTATCATTTTTATAATTTTTACATAATATATATGGTTTTACATAATTATGTATATACTTAGTATATATTATGAATATTTGAAAATCATCTCAAAAGATTTTATTTCTTACTTAAATATTTTTATTAAATTAGTTTAGTTTAAATTATGGTTTTAATTTTGAGTAATTTAGTTTAGTTAAATTTATTATTTTATTTCATTGAAATTAGGAAGTTCGTTAGTTGATTATATTAATTCATCTCATTTAAATTTTAGCCAAATTCTTTACATAACATTCTTAATACACTTGGCTATTTTTATTTATAAATATACCCATGTGACGACCCTAAAAACAAACTAGAGTAACTAGAGCCAAACGTGTGTTTGTTTGTGTTCATCTTGAGTTTTGATGATGTTTGATGTTATTTCAAGCCATGGTTGAGGTGTTTAGGGGTTAGACATCAAGGTACGATTCCCCAAGGACCACCCTAAGGGTCCTTGAGGTGGACCCTAAGTCTAAGCCCCAAAGCCCCAAGGAAAAATCATGGTTGGCCAAAAGTGTCCAAACTACGCCATGACCTATGACTCGTGGGTCAAACCACGGCCAGTAGTCTTGGTCCGTAGTTGCAGGCCCTGCAGGCTGACTCTTAGTACCAAACCACGAACCCCATTGACTGGGCATGGACCAGGCCACGGTCCGTGGTCTGGTGGGCGTGAAATGGATCTGCAAAAGCTGTAAGGGACACTGCCAACTTAGGGGTGAGTTGGTAAATTCACCCTAGTCCTAATTAATATACGAGTTATTAGTTTAAGTGTTTTTAAGTATTTTAAGAGTATTAAAACATTATTATGGTATTTTAGAATTCATTCTTCACTTTTCCCTAAATCAAAACCCTTTTCTCCTAAAAAGTTTTCTCTAGAACCCCATTGAAGGGCTAGGTCAAGTTCAAGCTAGGGTTGAAGGTTTGAAGTGTTTTCATCTAAAAAATTCATGGGATTCATGAAGTTTAAGGTATGGGGTTCCTTTATCCTTGATTATTCTTCCTTTTAAGGAGCTCAATCCAAATGATTTCAAAGTTCTTCCAAAAACACAAAAATCCTAATTTCGATTCTAAGCATGGGTTCTTGCATTCACTGATTTTTAATGATGATTTATTCTATTACTGATGTTTATTGATGGTTTTAAGAAAGAAAATTCCATGAACCCATGTCTTTCCAAGTTTCCTAAATTTGGCATATGAAATGGGTTGAATGTTTATGATTGAATGATGATGGAATTATGCTTAGATTGAGTTTAATAGTTATTTTCTATTATTATCTATGTTTATCTATTGTGAATTGTTGAATAATTGAGGAATGGTGATTGTGGCTTTGGAAAAAGGGTAAGTTGACCTAACTTCATTGTTAATGTAGAATTGATATGGAATTGTGATAGATTGATGTGTGATCCACTTATGGTGGAGGTGCTTATATATTGAATGTATTGTGATTATGGCCTTGAAGGCATTGTATGATAAAGTTGAAGTGTTGACATGATATCATATATGTGAATGTGATGTGAAGGATTTGAATGAGAATCTAATGATGTATAGGTAACCATGTTGTGAATGTAAAGGTGTTCATGTGATCTCAAATTGATCTTGTATAAGTTGTTATTGTATTATGATTGGAAGTATGTCCTCTCTTAATGTTCATATGTGACGATGATGGAATGTCTAGAATCGGTAGACCTAAGTATGGTGCCCTTTCTATGAATGATTAATGAGGCTTCTAGGCTATGTCTTGAACCGGTAGACCTAAGTATGGTTCTCCTTCATGATAACCCTAGGACCCTAAGTGAATGTAAAACCTTGAAGCGGTAGACCCTATGATGGTGCCTCCTTCTTGTGTGAAATGAACAACTTAGAGTTGGTGGACCAAAATGGTAGAAAGCCCACTCTAAGAAAGTCAATGAGGTATCCTTAATGAACCTTTATCGGTAGATCCTTGTGGTGCCCTACTTGGTAGATGTGCTATGGGTCGGTAGACCTAATGATGGTGCCCTCTCTAATACATATATGTGAATGAAATTACTCTATGGGAACTAAGGCTAAGCACCGAGTGGATATGGTTAAAATGGTCGCTCTTCTTGAGTATGAGGCGAGAGTACAATGAACATATCTGGATATCCCCTAAACCATGTGCCTACGTGGGATGTGTCCTAGTTCTACCATTGGCAAGTAGAACACCTTCCACGGTGTGGGGTCTTATGACACCGAATTCCATGCCTAGCTAGTATGGTCTATGTCGGTTAATGCCTATTCCCATCATGTGGGATGTGCACTCTAGTTGTTGGATAGGTTCTACAACGTGTAGGTAGTAGTATGGGATGCTATCTACACATGGCACGAGTAGGCTTTGAAGATGCTAAAGTGAGTTCCCTAAGACTTAATGGCTAATGTATGAAAGTCCTCTAAATACATGAATGTGTCCTAAATTTCTCTCATGAAGAATGTTGGATCCTAAATGCTTAGAACATGAAGATGCATGCTATATTTGAGTTGTATTATGAATGTTGACTTATTGATATTATGTTCAAAATAGAAAGGTCATTATCTATGGTAGCCTTGAGGAACACTTAGGTGTGTATGAAGAGGTTGTATGGGCGGCCACTTCATGTCTCACTTAGATGTGTCTTAAGGTAACTTTAGATAGAGGTTCTAAGATGATGAAATGGCTTATTTGAGTAATATGTTTATGTGTTGTATATTAGTACTAGTTATGCATGATGGCTTGTGATATGAAGCATGATAAGTGGTAAGTTCACGTTAGGTGGCCTTATGATGATGCTTTAGTGTGGACGGTGGTATGGGACGCTATTCATACTTTGCACAAGGTGTTGTCCAAAGGTTACTTGAGGTGGATGGTTTAAGGTGAAAGAATGGGTTATGTGTGTGAGTATGTGCTAAAGTGGTTAATGACTTGTATGTTGGTTATGATTGAGTATTGTGACTCTTATACTTGGATTTTCATGAAGTTTTACCAAATGACATAATGATTCTCCAATAAACGCCCCTTTTAGCATGTTTTTGCATGGTTTCCATACTTAGTACTTAATTGTGCTAACCCCTTTCTTTCCCTTTTGACTAAAGTGTAGGGATTTGGAGATGTCGATATTCCATGGTTGATGGATAGGTTTCTAAGGTGTTTGAAGATGAAGACTTGATAAGTCCTCATAGATTCGAGGACAATACCCAACATGTTTCTTTATTTCTTGTAGTTTTGTTATAGTATTGAGTGGGCTTAGTCCCAATGTTGTATTCAAAGTATTAGATGGTTTTAGGACATCATGTATAAAGTCTAGAAGTCTTCCGCTTGCTATTTTATTAAAAGATGTTCTTTCAATTGTAAAGCAAGTTTTAAATTCCTTATGGTTTTTCGTGTCTATGCGATGAATGAATCCTAAGAGGCTTGTATTAGACCTCCGAGAGGTCGATTACGCCGGTTACGACTAGGGGGTGCTCTCGGGTCGTGACAAACTTGGTATTAAAGCATAAGGTTTTGTAATGGTCTTAGGTTGTCTCAAACCACATCTAGTAGTGTCTTGTTCATAATGTGAAACGCGCCACATTATGAATATGAGGCTATTGGGTGCTGCATTCTTCAAGTCGTGCTATAGAGTTTCGCTCTATAATGCTTTTCCATTGTTTCTTATGTGATGGTCCTTAGAGTGTGACGTCTCTTGGGAGGTTTATATTGCAAGGGTTGAGGGAGAGAAAAGGTTGGTTGTGATGCCAACTATGGATTAGTGACTTGATAGATGTGAGGTGGAAGATTGTAATGTTAACTTGAGATTGAATGAGATGCCTTATGATTTTGAATTATTGGTAGAATCCGGCTTAGTTATGATGAGTTTGGGGGAGAATTGAAAGAGTTAGTGAAATGTGGTGTTTTAGAAATTCTTAGGTGTGATGGGTATGAAGGTTTAGTGTGTCTTGCTCCGACCTTAGGATGGGAAAAAATGAAGTTTGAAAGAGCTAGTATGAGTTTTCTCCTAAGTGGGGGATATTGTGGCTAGATGGTAAGGCTTTTGAGAGTCTTTGATGTTCATGAATTAGGCTTGATAGATGTTTTCATCTCAAGAGGTGTAGTGAGTTGAGGAGTTTAGACCCGGTGTGGTAGACTCAAGTGAGACCTTGGAGTGAGGTGGTAAGGTTGATGTGAGCAAGAGTTGCTTAATGAGGACCTTCCTAGTTTAAAGGCTCTGGTATGTTGATGGTTTCTTAATTGAGGTTCCTATGTCATGTTGACCTTAGTTGGGTTTACCCTTAAGGAAGGGATGGTATGTTGAGTAGTAAGGTTGATGAGAAGTGTTGATATCCTTACCTCTTTCTTTATGTGCCTATTCAAGCCTAAAACAAAGAGTTCCTAGTAGCTTGTTTTATGTTTTGGAGTCTTGTGTGAAAAATGAGTTTCCATATGTTCTCCTTATGTTATGCATGTTCTAGTTGAATTCTTGTTAAATGAGAGAATGAGTTTTCATGAATTGTGTTCCTCTTGTTGATGTGCATCTAGTATGAGTTGTCTATTTGCTTTATAAGGTGAAATGGTGAACATGCTTAAATGTTACATCAGTTGACTTATTGAGCATGCTTAATTGTGTTCTTGAAAATGTTGCATAATGTGCTTTTATGAGGAAATTGCATATTGTGTCTATTGGTGTTATGATGAGAATGATGTGAATTGGAGAAGGAAGTTCCTCCAATGAAATAAAGAATGTGAAGGTTTGATGCATAAGGAGTAGGTAGATGTATTCCTACTTTCTTGAATTGCATGAAGTTGTTTGAGCCTTGTTGATGTGGAGTTGATGTTTTTCCTAGATATGTGTGATGTTTATAATGTTATATGTAAAGATTGTGGACTGCTAGTCTTGAGTCATTACCCCTTAACATGTTCAAGTATCATTCGAAGACGAATGTTCCCAAGTGAGGGATAATGTGAGGACCCTAAAAACAAACTAGAGTAACTAGAGCCTAACGTGTGTTCGTTTGTGTTCATCTTGAATTTTGATGTTGCTTGATGTTGTTTCGAGCCATGGTTGAGGTGTTTAGGGGTTAGACGTCAAGGTACGACTCCCCAAGGACCACCCTACCCTAAGTCTAAGCCCCAAAGCCCTAAGGAAAAACCATAGTTGGCCAAAAGTGGCCAAACTACGGCCATGACCTACGGCTCGTGGGTCAAACCACGGCCAGTAGCCTTGGTCCGTAGTAGCAGGCCCTGTAGGCTGACTCTCAGTCCCAAACCACGGATCCCATTGACGGGGCGTGGACCAGGCCATGGTTCGTGGTCTACTGGGCGTGTAATAGACCTGCAAAAGCTGTAAAGGACATGACCAACTTAGGGGTGAGTTGGTAAATTCACCCCTAGTCCTAATTAATATATGAGTTATTATTTTAAGTGTTTTTAAGTATTTTAAGAGTATTAAAACTTTAATATGGTATTTTAGAATTCATTCTTCACTTTTCCCTAAATCAAAACCCTTCTCCCCTAAAAACTTCTCTCTAGAACTCCATTGAAGGGCTAGGTCAAGCTCAAGCTAGGGTTGAAGCTTTCAAGTGTTTTCTTCTCAAAAATTCGTGGGATTCATGAAGATTAAGGTATGTGGATCCTTTATCCTTGATTATTCTTCCTTTCAAGGAGCTCAATCCAAATGATTTCAAAGTTCTTCCAAAATCACAAAAACCCTAATTTCGATTCAAAGCATGGGTTCTTGCATTAAATGATTTTTAATGATGATTTATGCTATTATTGATGTTTATTGATGGTTTTAAGAAAGAAAATTCCATGAACCCATGTCTTTCCAAGTTTCCTAAATTTGGCATATGAAATGGGTTAAATGTTTATGATTGAATGATGATGGAATTATGCTTAGATTGTAGTTGAATAGTTGTTTTCTATCATTATCTATATTTATCTCTTGTGAATTGTTTAATAATTGAGGAATGGTGATTGTGGCTTTGGAAAAAGGGTAAGTTGACCTAACTTCATTGTTAATGTAGAATTAATATAGAATTGTGATAGATTGATGTGTGTTCCACTTATGGAGGTTCTTATATGTTGAATGTATTGTGATTATGGCCTTAAAGGCATTGTATGAGGAAGTTGAAGTGTTGACATGATATCATATATGTGAATGTGATGTGAAGGATTTGAATGAGAATCTAATAATGTATAGGTAATCATGTTGTGAATGTAAAGGTGTTCATGTGATCTTGTATAAGTTGTTATTGTGATTGGAAGTATGTCCTCTCTTAATGTTCATATGTGATGATGATGAAATGTCTAGAATCGGTAGACCTAAGTATGGTGCCCTTTCTATGAATGATTAATGAGGCTTCTAGGCTATGTCTTGAACCGGTAGACCTAAGCATGGTGCCCCTTCATGATGACCCTAGGACCCTAAGTGAATGTAAAACCTTGAAGCGGTAGACACTATGATGGTGCCTCCTTTTTGTGTGAAATGAATAACTTAGAGTTGGTGGACCGAAACGGTAGAAAGCCCACTCTAAGAAAGTCAATGAGGTATCCTTAATGAACCTTGATCGGTAGATCCTTGTGGTGCCCTTCTTGGTAGATGTGTTATGGGTCGGTAGACCTAATGATGGTGCCCTCTCTAATACATATATATGAATGAAATTACTCTATGGGAACTAAGGCTAAGCACCGAGTGGATATGGTTAAGATGGTAGCTCTTCCCGAATATGAGGCGAGAGTACAATAAACATCTTTGGATATCTCCTAAACCATGTGCCTACATGGGATGTGTCCTAGTTCTAACCTTGGCAAGTAGAACACCTTCCACGGTGTGGGGTCTTATGACACCAGATTCCATGCCTAGCTAGTATGGTCTATGTCGGTTAATGTCTATTCCCATCATGTGGGATGTGCACTCTAGTTGTTTGATAGGTTCTACAATGTGTAAGTAGTAGTATGGGATGCTATCTACACATGACACGAGTAGGCTTTGAAGATGCTAAAGTGAGTTCCCTAAGCCTTAATGGCTAATGTATGAAAGTCCTCTAAATACATGAATGTGTCCTAAATGTCTCTCATGAAGAATGTTGGCTCCTAAATGCTTAGAACATGAAGATGCATGCTATATTTGACTTGTGTTATGAATGTTGACTTATTGATATTATGTTGAAATAGAAAGGTCCTTATCTATAGTAGCCTTGAGGAACACTTAGGTGTGTATGAAGAGGTTGTATGGGTGGCCACTTCATGTCTCACTTAGGTGTGTCTTAAGGTAACTTTAGATAGAGGTTCTAAGATGATGAAATGACTTATTTGACTAATATGTTTATATGTTGTATATTAGTACTAGTTATGCATAATTGCTTGTGATATGAAGCATGATAAGTGGTAAGTTCACGTTAGGTTGCCTTAGGATGATGCTTTAGTGTGGGCGGTGGTTGGGACGCTATTCGTACATTGCACAAGGTGTTGTCCAAGGGTTACTTGAGGTGGTTGGTTTAAGGTGAAAGAATGGGTTATGTGTGTGTGTATGTGCTAAAGTAGTTAATGACTTGTATGTTGGTTATGATTGAGTATTGTGACTCTTATACTTAGATTTTCACGAAGTTTTGCCAAATGACATAAAGCATGATTCTCTAATAAACGTCCCTTTTAGCATGTTTTTGCATGGTTTCCATACTTAATACTTAATTGTGCTAACCCCTTTCTTTCCCTTTTGACTAAAGTGTAGGGATTTGGAGATGTCGATATTCCATGGCTGATGGATAGGTTTCTAAGGTGTTTGAAGATGAAGACTTGGTGAGTCCTCATAGATTCGAGGACAATACCCATCATGTTCCTTTATGTCTTCTAGTTTCATTATAGTATTGAGTGGGCTTAGTCCCAATGTTGTATTCAAAGTATTAGATGGTTTCGGGACATCATGTATAAAGTCTAGAAGTCTTCCGCTTGCTATTTTATTAAAAGGTGTTCTTTCGATTGTAAAGAAAGTTTTAAATTCCTTATTGCTTTCAGTGTCTATGCAATGAATGAATGCTAAGAGACTTGTATTAGACCTCCTAGAGGTCGAGTACGCCGGCTACGACTAGGGGGTGCTCTCGGGTCATGACAACCCATTTCTATAATCCCAATTTCAATCCTTAAAACACCAAATTTTGGGCCTGTTTACTTTTTCATCAGTCCAAGTTCAATTTCCAGCTACCCAACAACTTCCTAGCCCACTTTATACCTTATTTCAGCCCAATTCTCCTAACACCCCGACACGACAGAGTTCCCAATTCTAAAAGGACCCAAAAGCTACCCAACGTTAATAATTCCAGCAGCCCACAAAATACAACAACAATACGTACAACGTACAATCCCAAACGACCCCTGCATCTTTTTCTTCTCTTTTCTCGATGCAAAACAACCAAGTACTATTTCAGCAGTACGATTTTAGACACCAGACATGCGTTTTCATCCTTGTAGTTGTAGGATCATGTCACGTAGCGCGCCAATGACGTTGGAATCGATCCCCGTCGGCCATCCCCCTTTCCCCTTTCGCTATGGAGAGAAATTTCAGACAAAGGGTGTCGTCCCTAAATGGTGAAAGGATTTTGGATTTGAATTTGGCCCAATTCCTGTGGGATTTTCACCCATTTTCCCCCCTAGAAGGAACCCTAGTTTCCGTAAATAAAAGTCACATTCTTCTGAGGGGGGGAGAAAAAATTTTGGGAATTTTTTTGGTAAAACTGATATAGAGAGATATAGTTTATAGAGAAAAGATTTACGTAAAGTTGCAAATAGAGTCGATATTTGAATAGAAATATTCTGAAATAGCTTCAAAGGATTTTGAGTTTTTTTTCTTCTTGTTCCGTTTTCCCCGTTCTCACCTTGTTGAAGTTCGCCTGAGTTCTTCGAATCTCGTTGTGGTCGTGGAAAGATCTGTTCAGCTCGCTCGGTTCCTGTTTGCTGCTCGAAAAGAGGTAAACTGCTCTTAGCTTTCTGTATAGTTCCTAATTTCCTCGTCGATGTTGTGTATTGTTAAGATGTTGATATTGGGTATGTGGGATCTCAAAATGGTGATTCTAACATATCTTTTGCGCAAGAATGTTGAGTTGTTTTCTGATATGAAATTAGCTGCTGGTTGATGTTTTTACTGGTTAGGAAATGCTCTCGGTAATGCTAAAACGAAATATTGTCCTTAGTCACCTGCCAAAATTTCTTCGGGATTCATAACCCTGTGTTTTTATTATGAGATGATTATATTCATGTTTAAGTTGAAATTCCAGTGATAGTATGCTAAATCAAGATTCAGTTTAGTTAAAGTTTCCATATTGATGTAAAGGTTTAAGTTTAAGAATTTGCTATTCCATTTCGAGCTATTAACATAAATCTCTGTCAATGTCGTTCTTAATATATTGAGACTGTATGATTACTCACCGAAGTCAAGTCTATAACATGTTAAGAATAAAGGTAAAAATGAGTTCATCCTACTATGAATGATGTATCTGGACTTGCCTTATGTTTATTTTTTTAATTTTTTTTATATTTGAGAATAGCATGAATTAGTTATTAAAATGAGAGTCATGTAATGAGTATTCGGTGGTTGTTGGCTTATTTTTGCAATATGACTATCGTTATTTTCTTTTATCTCTTCTATTGTTTATGTCATGAGTTCCTATATTTTTCTAGTATTTTGAGTTCTCTGCATCTTTTGTGAATGACTATTTTCCTAAAATTGTTCAAGTTTTCAAAAGGTCAAATACAACTTGTTCATAGCTTATCCATAACCGTCTTTTTCGTCGTATGAGATGCATCATTTTTTTATTTTTTATTTTTTGTTATTTTTTTTTCTCTCCCTAAATGATGACAAGTTTGTTATTTGCCATTTATTATTTGTAGCTGAATGTTGTCATTTGTTAATGCCAACAAATGTTTGTCAATAATCTGGAACGCTACAGTTTCTTTTAAGTCATATTAATACTCTGCTTGGTCTTTTGATGTAAGACACGAGCTAGTACTTTCCTTTGCATTATATAATTGGCTTGATTTTATATTTATTTTCTTTTTAGTAGTATGGTTTGACAGTGATGGTTATAATTATAATTACTATTTTTTTTTCTTTTTTTGTATGAATTACTCGGATTGAGTCCAAATGAGACTCCCTTTTACATCGCCTTGCATTCTAGTTGGGCCAAACCCAACACCCATTTACCGAGTCAACTAGGTTCATTGAAGGTTGATTGCTAGAGGAAGCTGTCATTTGTTTTAGAAGCAAAATTACAAGTTCCCAAAACCAAAAATATGTAGCAGATTAAAAGTTGAAGAGATCTGGGCCAAAAGGTCCACCCTTATGTTTAAGAAGTCGTATTTTGTTATTTTGGGCCTAAGCCCTTGTCATTTTATTTATTATTATTTCTGTTACAATTTTAGGACAAGTGAAAGAATTGGGGCCTTGCCCCAAAGATAAAAAAAAATATCTTTCTTTCATGTTAGTTTAGGACAGGTGAAGGTGACTTAACTAGGCCAAATGCCCAAAATGAAAATGGGCCCAAATACTAGCCTAGGTGGATAGGAAAACCAGATTTGGGCACAAGCCTCTCTCTATTTTATTTTACAGTGTTTGTTTACTCGTTATTGTCTGCTATTAATCTTAAGGTTTTAAAAATAATTTCAAATCTCCGAAAGACACCCAATTTGAATTAATTACGTAACTAAATTATTCACTTTTTTACATGACTTAAATAAATAAATAAGTAAGTTTACAAAATACTTCACTTAGATAATAGTCAAATATTTTTCTATTTCTCCCTTAAAATGGTCCTAACTACAAAATAGTTCAATTTTGCAATTCAAACTAAATTAAACTTATTTTAGCCAAATAATTAATCGCCGGATAACCACGTATTAGCAGGCGTTTCAGGTGCTTTAAATCCGTTCCCAAAATGCTAATAAGAACCCCGAACCCCTTTTATGATTTCATTAGATTTTCTATTTTTGTCTTTTGAAAACAATAGTTTTCTTAATTTTACTTTAAAAATTAAGTGGCAACTCTTAAAACCAATCTAAATTATTATTTTTTAATAAAACAGAATGACGACTCTACTGGGGAATTGAATGGTTCTAACCTTAAGATTAATTTATTTGGCTATGTATTTTAACTGTCTACTTGTGTTATTTATCGTATATATTGAAATATTGCATTCATGGCATGACATACTCCGTCAAATGACAATTATTTTGTTTTTCACTTAAAGGATGATTATGCGGGCCGCAGTCATTCGTTCACCAAATTTTTCTCGGGGCATCCTGACGAATGTAGTTTGCTACTGGATAGTCAACTGTCATTAACTCTCCCAGCCGAAATAGTCCGCTTGGGTCACCAATCCACTATAAAGAAAGCCACCCTTAGTAAAACTAGGGTAGAGCGAAACCAAATGCTTGAAATTTAGCGCATTGACCTAAGATGACCTAATACCCAAGGCGTGTTGGGTCAATTAGAAAGACCACCTTGAGTCCAAAGGGTCGACGGCCCAAACGGATGCTCATACGTACGTGTTTGAAGAATGTATGCACTATTTGACAAAATATTGTATCTTGGGTTTGGGGGGTTATCTAATTCTTTGTATGTTTTTGTAGATGGCCAAGCAACATTTGAGTTTCAAAATGGTCACTGAGACGCCGAACCTCCTCCGTGTATGGTGGAAAAATCTCAATGCATACCAGAAAAGAGAATTTTCCATTCACTTAGGTTACCTCCTGTCGATAATGAATCTCAAAGTTTGGCCTAAATTCATTGAGGTGGTCACTCGATTTTGGGATGATGAGAGGATGTTGTTTTGCTTCAGAGATGTTGAAATGACGCCAACTATTGAAGAAATAAGAGATTGTCTAGACAACGTCGGAATGTGCCAGAAAAGGAAAAATCATCCAGATCATCACATCTTTCTACCGGATAAGCCGACAAGCAAAAAACTGAAAAACATATTGTTATTGGTAAATGCGGACTGGCTAGACACCCCGAGTATTCCATTTGTGAAGTTCTATGAACGATGGGAACACGAGAACTATTATAAGAATTTCCCTAATGAGTGTCTCGATCATGGTAGTTTGAGTTAGACTCAAACTCTAGCATTTGTTGTATGCCTATTAGGGACGATGATATTTCCTCAGGACGGAGGGAACGAAATTGATACTCGGATTGTCATGGTAACCCATGCCATATTTGAGGGTGTTGGTAAAAAGGGACAAGTCAAGAAATACTTCAACCTGTCCCCGTTCATTGTGGCTGACATCTATCGATCTTTGGGTCAATGCAAAAATGGGTTTCCATTTTTTCAAGGGTGTAATATCTTGCTGCAATGGTGGATGTCTAAACATCTAGTGAAGACGTATGAAACTCAGAAACAGAAATTGGCCGAACCACAAAAAGAAAGCCACCTCGACCACTACGAGTTCCATTTAAACATTAACATGTTCACGATCCACAACACGAGGGAAACATGTGCTAAAGTCTTCCACGACATAAAAGACGGAAACGTACAATGAATGTTTCAAGATTTCATGTCAGAAAAAGTAGTTGTTCAGGGAACTAAGTGTTCTTTCCTAATCCTTCCTGGCATTAGAGGGGTACGACCCTACAACCCTAGTAGGGTAATGCGGCAGTTCGGTAGTACACAAATTGTACCTTTCAAAGGAGACACTAGCCGCTACGTCTTAGACTACAACGGCTGCGACAACATACCTCATGCCAAATATATTCTTGATGAATGGGCCGGGCGGGTCAACCTAAAAGAAAGCATGGGCGAAAAAAGATATGAAGCTCGGTATGTTGACGAATACAAAAATGGTTGCAGGATGATCTACGTGGTACACTTGACCCGACGCCACGCACGGGCCGACAGATTGAAGATGTCCAGGTAAGGCTCCAAATCCGAACCTACCACTTTCAGTAGGAATGGGACCGAAGAGAGCAAGAGTTTCAACGTAGGGAGCAAGAATTTCAACGTAGGGAGCAAGAATACCTGCGTAGGGAACAAGAGTTTCAACATCGAGAATATGAAAACCAAAGGGCCTTAGCTTTTGCCACACAATAGTTAGCTAGCGCAAGAGCCTGCCTGATACGTTTGGATTCGAACTTGGATGATCAACTTAACGCTCTCCAGGGCATATCGATGTCTTCCAAAGCTGTGTTCGCCGAGCCGCATGTGATAACTAGCAAGTTCCTTATCGTGAAGAAGTGGAAAAAGCAAGAAGAAGAGCAGGTCCTTCAACCTTTTAGTTATCTAATTCCTTTGCATGGGATTGATGTTATTGTATTTGCAGTTTATCCCTTCTCTAAAAGATGTATCCCTTTTGTTAACTTTGTAATGAATTGTCTAATTATTTATGAATCTTGTTTTGGGGGGTGCAACAATTTGTTTTGAAATGACATAATACATCCTTCAAATCACTAGGCCTACCCTTGGCACAAAAGGGTCACATATCTGTTTAGGACGTGATATATGCTTGTGTGCTTTAACTGTTTATGTGATATGTTGCTTTGAATGAAGACATTTTTAGCCCACTCCTTTTCAAAAATTTTCCAAAATCTCCACAATTCTAAATACAAAGTCACTACCAAAATGTTCGACCAAAATTTCTTGAGTCTTGAGTTTCTCAGCCAAAAAATAAAATCCTACTACCAATTCCTAAGACATTACTCTATCATCTCAGTAAAGGTAAAATCGCAGCTAAGATGAAAAAAGGCAAGAGTATCGACGTAGAGTTAACTAAAGAGGATTTGAGAATGGAATTGCAGCAGCTCAGACAGGATATCCAAGAAACCAGAGAAAGGAGAATAGAAGTGGAGATCGCCACCAGGGTCGCACGAGCCGCAAATGCGGCACTAAGCGAGAAGTTAGCGGCTAAGATGGAAAGACACACTATCGTGAATGAAGAGACAACTGCTATGCGGAAGGGAGACGATGTCTTCAAAGATAGTATAGCCATGAGTCTTCAGAGGCTACGCGAAGAATACCCTCTCTTGGATAACGCAGTCCCTGTCTTCGAGGACACTGAATCAGAAGCTATTGAAGAAGGACCTGAGGAGGAAATTGTCTATAGGCCTCCTTTCCAGGGATGGTGGGAAGAAGGGAATGAGAAAATCACCCTCGAAGCATATGAGTTTACCCCCCATGATTAATGCGACAATCGAAAGAAGAATGGCTTGGATGGAGGCACA
The DNA here is from genome assembly GCF_019186545.1 of Solanum stenotomum. NCBI lineage: Eukaryota > Viridiplantae > Streptophyta > Magnoliopsida > Solanales > Solanaceae > Solanum > Solanum stenotomum. The sequence continues at coordinate 13,911,626 of NC_064293.1, forward strand.
TTTTATCTTTTAGGAGCTTTATTGTCTGTTTTTCACTTTCCTTGTAATCACCATAAATGACTGAATGAAAATGAAAATTTCTTTTGTATTCGAACTACGTAGGGCCTGAATTCTCCTTGCGAGATACGTAGGCAGTCTTTCAAGGCTCGGCCCCTATCTTTTTAAAATTTTCTTTTCCCCCTTTCATTCTACAAGGAAACATTGAATTCAGATCAACAAATGCCAGAAGATGCAGCAAGAAAACTTTAGCTCAATGCGATTCAACCTTTCTGAGTCACTAGCCTCAAAATAATACGAGCAAATTCCTGCTTGTTCAAAAATCAGTCCCCATTATTCGTGTGTTAACATGTTCTCAAACAAAGCAACTCTTATGTGTTTATATGCCCTCTATGTGATATTTTGCATTATTTGTCCTGAATAAAAAACTAACAGATTTGCTTTTGATTTGTTTTCCTCTACAGGTAGTTAGAACTGATATGTGTTGATAAGCTGACTGAACACTCATATTTTACAAGATCAAAAGGCCCTACAGATTCCTTCCCCAGTAAAAGTTCTCGGAAGGGCAAGTCAACAATGGGTGATAACATCGAGGATACCAGCTTAACATATGTTGTTATGGCTCAACCCGTCATCGTCGATCAGAACGAGTTAATCGTGTAGTTAATGCAACAGATCGCTGAGATGTGGGTCGAAATGTAGAGAATGCAAGATTTGTCTAATCTAGATTTTGCTTTTAATGCTCCAACAAATGGAAGGCCTCCACTTCACTTTCCTCTTTCAAGTGCGGAACATGCTCAAAATCCATCCTCCAGCCCTGCTCATAACCCCTCAATCATTGACTTAACCGCCCAAAATCCCCATTATGCCTCTGCCTCTTATCAGACACCACCCCTTCAAAATGCCAACCTCCAGGTGCCACTTCCTCCCCAAAATGCCAACCTCCAAACTGGTCCACCCCGTAAAAACCAAAACATTAACAACCCGCAAGCTTCCCCCCATCACCAAAATCAACATACCAACCCCCAGACTTTCCCTCAAAACTACCAAGCCACTCAAAATGCCCAAAGTCCCTCCATTGCTCCATCCCTACCTCAGAAAGCCACTTTCCAAATCTCGGTCCCTAATGAGCATGACGTCAATGGTTCTAAGCTCGATCATTACGAAGAGTAAGAGAGAGAGTGGAGGTAGAAGGAAGAGGCTGCCAAGCTGGATATGAATGAAAAGATCCGAAAGGCCATGAAAGAGTTGCAGTGTATTCCTGAAGTCGCCGATGTGAGTTATGAGAATTTAGGCATTCATCCAAATTTGGATCTCCCGGAAAGGTTTAAGGTGCTAAAATTCGACGTTTTCGGAGGAATAGGGAACCCCTTAGCACACTTGAGGAGCTACTGTGACCAGCTCGTGGGAGTTGGAAGAGACGAAGCATTATTGATGCGACTTTTAAGCCGAAGTCTGAGTGGAGACGTTCTGGAATGGTTTACATCTCATAAAACCAGACAGTGGCCTAGCTGGAATACTCTAGCTAAGGACTTTATCGAACGATTCGCATACAAGGTGGAGATCGTTCTTGATCGCTATTCCTTGGAAAAATGAAGTAGAAATCAAATGAAGGTTGTAGAGAATTTGCATACGGATGGAGAAATGAGGCAGCTACAGTTCGGCCTCATATGTCTGAGAAGGAAATTATTGAAGTATTTATGCGGGTTTAAGAGCCTGAATATTATGATAGAATTATGTTGCTCGTTGGAGCAAAGTTTGCTGAGATAGTCAAAGTAGGTGAGACTATGGAAGATGAATTAAGAACCGGGAAGATTGCTCGTGTTGCTGCCTCATCTAGATCCTCGGCTTTGTTGAAGAAGAAAAGAGAAGATGTGTCTTTTATCTTTTATGAAGGGAAGAAGACCCTAAGGAAATAATCATCATACCAAGGTCGTTCTCGACCTTCACAGAGTTCGTACCCGTCTTGTTATGTACAAGTTGATTACCAAAATACCCTTTCCACCAGTTATCAAAATCCTCCTCCTCCCAGTTATCAAAATACTCCCCCTCTTATCTACCAAACTCCTCCTCCAGTTTACCAAACTCCATCTCATCACTACCAGAACGTCTCCCCAACTGTGTTAATGTTCCGGCAAATTACCAAACTCCTCCCCCAGTGTACCATACCCCTGCTCCACTTTACCAAAATACCCCCTCGAACTACCAAGCTCCACAACCAAATTACTAAACCAACTCATATCCCAGATATCAAGCTGCTCGTCCAAACGCTCCAAATTATCGTCAAATGCCTCATCCTCAACAAGGCACTTACAATTTCCCCCGTCTTAGATTTGAGAAAAAGCCTGCTAGAATTTTCACTCCGCTTATTGAAAGCCGATCAAAGCTGTTCGAGCGATTAACTGCGGCATGATATATTCATCTAGTGGGGCCCAAGCCGGTTGATACTAGCTCAAAGTTTTACAGACCTGATCAGAGATACGCATATCACTCCAATAGTGTTGGACATGATACAGAGGACTGTATCAACCTAAGATCCAAGATCTGATTGACCAGAAAATGGTCTCTCTCCAGAAAGTTGTGCCCAATGTCAACAGTAACCCTTTGCCAAATCATGGAGGTGTCACTATCAATATGATAGAGACAGATGATGATTGGTGCGTGACAAAGGCAATAGTTCTGATAGTTCCTGATGAACTGGAAAGGGTTGTAGCTTCGTTGACCATCAGAGAGAAGAAATAGTTTGTGATTCTGACACCCAAGAAGGCTGTTGCCTTGGTGCCATGAGAAAATCTTACCTGACCAAAGTTTGTGATTGAAACGGCTGTTACCCAGGGTATGACCAGTTCCGGCAGGTGCTACACACCGAAAGAGTTGGCTCAAGGAGGGGAGAAGAAGGACCAAACAAAAAGGCTGATCAGTGAAGCTGACGCTGAGGAGTTTTGGAGAAAAATGCAGCCGAAAGATTGTTCAATTGTGAAGCCGGCTCTGATTTCTGTATGGGCTTTCTTGATGAATTCGTAGTTGTATAGGCAAGCTCTGATGAAGGCTCTGGATGACACTTATGTGCTCGTGGGCATCAACAGTGACAATTTAGCAGCAATGATAAACTAGGCCATTTGAGGAGAGAAATTTATTTTTGTGACGAAGAGCTGCCATTTGAAGGCATGATGCACAACAAAGTTCTGCACGTAACCACTATATATCGAGACAAGATAATAAATCACGTCTTGATCGATGACAGATCCGATCTTAATATTTACCCACTTTCGACTCTGGGGTAGTTGAATTTCGACATGGGAAAGCTTCACCAGAATCAAGTCAATGTGAGGGCTTTTGATGGAGTGAAAAGAGACACATTGGGTGCAGTAAACTTGGATATTCAGCTGGGTCCTGCGGAATTCAACGTGGAGTTCCAGGTGTTGGATATCAACACTAGTTACAATTTGCTTCTGGGAAAACCGTTTATCCACATGGCTGGGGCTGTGCCTTCTACCCTTCACCAACTAATAAAATTTGTTTGGAAGGACCAGGAATTGGTCATTTAGGTTGAAGGGAGCCATTCCAATGGATATGCACCGATCGTTGATGATGTCTCTAGAGGTTCTGATTTCTACACGGTTGAGCTGGTAACTGTCACTGGTGATGACTTGGCTCTACAACCTCTTATGCCTATTGTGTATAAGATGATTGCTACTGTTATGCTCCGGAGCGGTTTCAAACCAGGTTTCAGATTGGGGAAGCATTTTCAAGGAATTGTCGAGCCTATTCAAATCCCCGCCAAAGAAGCGAAGTTCAGTTTGGGATATGTCCCAACAGATGACGCAACAAAGATGAAGAACAAGAGCGTTGATCAATCATTAGCCAGGCTAATTCCTCATCTGTACCAGTCATTCTCGGCGTGAGAATATGTCAATGATGATGGTCTCGAGAAAGGAATCTGGGCTTTTTGAATAGATTGATGCAGTTATCGAGGAAGAGGCTGGGTCATTGGGCATCCATGACACAGAACCTGAGGAGTAATTGCAAAATTGGACCTCCACACCTTTCCTGATTTCCCGTGTTGTTTGATAGAAAAGACATGTGTCTTTGTTTGTTTTTAAAATCGGTGGTAGTCCGAAAGAGGCCCGAGACCCACCCTTTATGCAATTTTTATTTGTTTGAAGTTTTTAAATTCCCTTGTGATGTTTAAAAAGTCAAAACGGCCCTTGGCCGTGGTCAAAGTTTGTTCTGGTTTTTCAATCCAAATGAAAGCCTCTTCTATAAAAATTTTGCTCACTTATCTGTTTATATGTTACTTTCCTAACTTTGTTTGTTTATAATTTCAGTAATATCAATTTAAAACCAACTAATGTCATGTCATGTCATGAATCGATTGAACAAAATGAGGCAGATGATAACGAGTACGAGGAATATGAAGAAGAAAATGAGGTACCCGAACATGTTGCTGGAGAGTTTCGACAATTTGAGAATCAACACAAGCCGAATTTGGAAGAGACTGAGACTTGTGAATCTGGGGGACAAGGATTATGTTTAGAAAGTAAGAATTTGTGTCCATCTGACCGAAGCTCAAAGAAGGGACCTAGTCCACTTGCTTAGAGAATACATTGATATATTTGCCTGGTCTTGCAAAGATATGCCGAGGCTGAGTACGAATATGGTGTCCTATAAGTTGCCGATTAATCCAGATTTCAATCTCGTAAAACAAAAGACTTAGAAGTTCAAGCCTGAGTTGAGTTTAAAGATCAAAGAGGAGATTACCAAACAGATCGAGTCTCAAGTAGTGGAAGTGATGCAATATCCGACTTGGTTAGCCAACGTTGTTTCGATTGCCAAGAAAGACGGAAAAATCAGAATTTGTGTTGACTACAGAGATCTCAACAAATTTAGCTCGAAAGATAATTTTTCGTTGCCAAACATTCACATTCTTATTGATAATTGTGCCAAGTATGAGATGCACTCATTTGTGGATTGTTATACGGGTTATCATCAGATCCTGATGGATGAAGAAGATGCAGAAAAAACAACTTTCATTACGCCCTGGGGTGTATATCATTATCGGGTGATACCTTTTGGTCTCAAGAATGTCGGTGATACTTATATGAGGGCCATGACAATCATCTTTCATGAAATGATTCACAAAGAGATTGAGGTATATGTGGATGATGTCATAATCAAATCCCGCAAGAGTTTGGATCACTTGAATCACTTGAGAAAGTTCTTTGATCGTGTGCGTCGATACAATTTGAAGTTAAATCCTGCCAAATGTGATTTTTGAGTGCTGGCTGGCAAGTTGTTGGGATTTATAGTCAGCAGAAGGGGTATTGAGCTTGACCCTTCCAAAATCAAAGCGATTCAAGAGTTACCTCCTCCGAAGACCAAGAAAGAGGTAATGAGTTTTCTGGGAAGGTTGAACTACATCAGCCGGTTCATAGCTCAATCCAACGTGGTGTGTGAACCCATCTTCAAGTTGTTGAAAAAATATGCTTTGACCAAATGGACCGGAGAATGTCAAACTGCTTTCGATGCCATCAAGAACTATTTGTCCAGTCCACCGATATTGGTTCCTCCATGGGAATAAAGTCCACTATTGTTGTATCTGTCTATCTCGGATAACGCATTTGGATGTGTGCTTGGTCAACATGACGAAACTGGGAAGAAGGAGCGAGCCATTTATTATTTGAGCAAGAAATTCACTCCATATGAGGCTCGTTACGCTCTTTTGGAAAGGACATGTTGTGCTTTGACTTGGATTGCACAGAATTTGAGACATTATTTGTCTTTTTATACCACATACCTTATTTCCAGGATGGACCCGTTGAAGTATATTTTCCAGAAGGCAATGCCGACTGGGAAGTTGGCTAAATGGCAAATGATTTTGAGCGAGTTTGACATTGTGTATGTGACCCAGAAGGCGATAAAAACACAAGCCTTGGTTGATCATCTTGCAGAGAATCCAATTAATGAAGAGTATGAACCGCTCAAGACTTATTTTCCCGATAAAAAAATTGCATTTGTGGGTAAGGATATTTCTGAAGCGTACCCTGGTTGGCGAGTGTTCTTTGATGGAGCGGTGAATCACCAAGGGAAAGGAATCAGAGCGGTCTTAGTGTCAGAAACCGGTCAGCACTATCCTATGGCAGCTAAACTCCGATTTGATTGCACAAACAATATGGAAAAATACGAAGCTTGTATCCTTGGGTTGAAGATGGCCATCAACATGAATGTTCATGAGCTTTTGGTTATTGGAGATTCAGATTTGCTAATTCAGCAGGTTTAAGGAGAATGGGCTGTGAAGAACCCAAGATCACGCCGTACGTTCAGTATATACAGAAGTTGTGTGAGAAATTTCGCAAAATTGAATTCAGACACTCTCCCAGGACACAAAACGAGTTGGCCGGCTCTTGCCACCATTGCCTGAATGATCAAATATCCATATACAAGTTATATTGATCCCTTGGATATAGAGGTAAAAGAGCAACCTGTCCATTGTTCACATGTTGAAGCAGAACCAGATGGTTTGCCTTGGTATTTTGACATCAAGAAGTATTTAGAGACTAGGACCTATCATGAGAATGCAACGTTCAACCAAAAGAAGTCGATACGTCGTATGACTCTCAATTTCTTTGCAAGTAGGGAAATCCTTTATAGGAGGACTCCATATTTAGGTCATCGCAGATATGTTGATGCTAGTGAAGCTGCGAAGCTTCTTGAACATATACATGCCGGAGTTTGTGGTACTCACATGAATGGGCTCACTTTGGCTAGGAAGATCCTCCAGGCTGGTTATTTTTTGATGACTATGGAGCATGACTATTCCAAGTTTGTGCAGAAATGTCATAAATATCATAAATGTCAAGTGCATGGTGATTTGATTCGAGTGCCACCTCACGAACTCAATGCTATGAGTTCACCTTGGCCATTTGTAGCTTGGGGCATGGATGTCATTGGTCCAATAAAGTCAGTCGCCTCTAACAGAAACAGATTCATTTTGGTTGCCATTGACTACTTCACCAAGTGGGTGGAAGTAGCTTCATACAAGTCGGTGACCAAGAAAGTTGTAGATGATCTTGTTCACAACAATTTGATATGTAGGTTTGGAGTACCAGAATCCTTCATTACTGATAATGGAGCGAATCTCGACAGTCATTTGATGAGAGAGATATGTGAACAATTTAAGATTACTCACCAAAATTCAACTGCCCATCGTCCCCAAATGAATGGAGTTGTAGAAGCCACCAACAAGAACATAAAGAAGATTATGAGGAAAATGATTGACAATCATAGGGGTTGGCACGAGATGTTGCCATATGCTTTGTTGGGTTA
>NC_064293.1:13919048-13924397 GCF_019186545.1 Solanum stenotomum
CAGAATGACTGTCAGAACGTCAATTAGAGCTACTCCATATTTGTTAATGTATGGAACCTAAGCAGTTATATCTACAGAAGTTGAAATACCTTAGTTGAGAATCGTTCAAGAAGCTGAATTAAGTGATGATGATTGGGTCCGCAAGTGAATTGACCAGTTAACCTTGATTGATGAGAAGAGAATGGTTGTTGTTTGTCATGGTCAACTGTATCGACAGAGAATGATTCATGTTTTCCATAAGAAAGTAAGAGCTAGGATATTTGAAATTGGTCAGTTGGTTCTCAAACGCATTTTCCCTGATCAAGCTGAGTACAAAGGGAAATTTGCACCAAATTGGCAAGGACCCTACATGGTTCGCAAAGTGTTATCCAGAGGTGCCTTGGTCCTGTTGGAGATGGATGGCACCGAATGGCCAAAACCGATCAACTCAGATGTTGTCAAGAGATATTATGTGTGAAGTTTCAATTTGTATTTCTGTCATTTCCTTGTAATCATTTTGTTTGCTTGTAATCGCTTTGTTAAGAATTTTATCCCTCTGTAATGAACTACGTCTGACCTGAATTCTTAAGAATGAGATCGTAGGCAGCCTATGTCGACCTCGGTCACCCCTTTATCCCCTTTTAATGTTTTTCCTTGTACTTGCACTACGTGCGACCTGAATTTTTTAATATTTTTCTTTATACTTGAACTACGTGCGACCTGAATTCTTTAATACGTGGCGGCCTATGTTGGCCTCGGACGGTTTCTTTGTAAATTTCCTATTTCTGTTAATCCTCGAGAAGGGGGAACTACGTTTGACCTGATTCCTGCCTCAACGGGATAAGTAGGCGCCACAATGGTTCGGTCATATCTCCCGTAAGATTTCTATCTCTCTTTACGATGGAAACTGGTACAAAATTTTTGAGAGGGACTCAAAAATTCTCGAGAAGAAGATCTCTCCAACAAAGTGAAGACTGAAATTACGTTGAAAATTACAACTGTGACAAAATATTTGAGATGATCTTAAAAATTCCATGGTTTGTTCATTAACAGTTTAGCATGCGCCGAGACATATAACTAGGGTAGAAATTCTTGAGGATGACCTCAAAAATTTCAATAAGTTTCATCAGAAGTTTGGAACAACTTTGAATACTTCCCAGCAAGTAATCAGATAGATCTCGAGGCATCAACTTCAAAGATATTCGCTAGGCTTGATGTGACATGACACTTGCAGTGACCTTTTCCAAATAGTATTTGTTCAAAATCTATTTTCCTTAAAACTTTTCTTTCGTGTTTCAATTATTTTTACATAAAAATATTTTGTCTTATCTATCAAGAGGCGGTAGATCGGATAAATCAACTGGAGATAGCGACACAAGGAGCAGACAACCGAAGAGATCGACACAAATCAATTCATTTTTAAACTAACAAATTTTCTGTGAATGTAGGTCTATAGGTTTGCCTCAAGATTTGTATATTCCTCCATTTAATAAATATGGAGAAGTCAAAATGGCGAGGATCTCCCCAAAATTGACAATTTTTCTGTGAATGCAGGAAAAAATTTATGATGCTTATATCAAAGATTTTGAAATATGAATAACTTTATTTCAATAAATTTCCAACAAGGCAAAGTCCATAATGAACATGCAATTATGTTCGAAGTTAGAACAAATGGAAACCTCGAAGAGAGAAATTTTATTGTTTTTCATCAACTAAAAATACCTAGAAGATTTCGTCTGCATCACATTATCAGACATGATGATATTGCTGCCCGGAGAGTTATTTATATCGTATTGTCAAATGAGATGATACCATTACTCTGAGGGTCATTTTTATTTGTATTGTCGATTGAGACGATACCGCCATCCAAAAGATACCCAGAAGATCACTTATGTTGCTCAGTGAAGCATTATCTTTGTTCGGTATCAGGGAGACATCATCAAAAAATTCATGCATTGCAAAAGAAAAGATTCATGCATTGCGGGAAAAATATCATGCATTGTGGGAAAATGTCATGCATTGCAAAAGAAGGTTCATGCATTGCGAGAGAAGATTCATGCATTGCAAGACAAGATTCATACCTTGCAAGACAAGATTCATGCATCGCGGAAAGAGATTCACGCATTGCGGAAAAAATGTCATGCATTGAGGGAAAATGTCATACATTGCGGGAAAGAGATTCATGCATCGCGGAAAAAAGATTCATGTATAGCAAAAGAAGATTCACGCATTGCAAGAGAAGATGCATGCATTGCGAGACGAGATTCATGCATTATGGAAAAAATTTCATGCATAGCAAGAGGAAGAAATCATGTAAAGCCAGAGAAGGCAACCATGCATCGCAAGAGGAAGAATCATACATCGTAGATAAAGAGTCATGTATCGCAAGAGAAAGATTCATGCATCGCGAGGAAGGAAACCATGCTTCGCGAGAAAATCAACACCGATTGCATCATTTTCATTTGCAAGAACAATATCAAGAGAACTATCAACATATCACATCAGCCTATTTTATTACTTCGACATCAACAAAAAATTACTTTGAAGATTATATTGCAAATATAATCTACAAGTTTTATTTGCTTTACGTCAAACTGGAGGAAGCTGACGTCAAGCGTCCATGGAGAAAAATTAAGTGTCAACATGGTAAAAGACATTATCTCTCCATTCGAATTACATTTTTATGCTAATGAATTTTATCTCAGTGTTATCCGAGAGCATCCCAAGAGGATGAATTCTCAAACAAACCACAGGTGTGGACGACATAAATAAGGATGCAGCACAACGTGGAACTTTTTCTTAGCAGCGAACTGGGACATAGTCTAAAGAGGAATGCCAAACTCTTAGGACGTGAGCTGAGGAGCGACTTCCACCACAATCAAACCACACCCCTATCAGAAGGCATGTGGGTTTTTCTTTAGGTTTATCAGTTCCAGTTTCTCATCCGGAAAATTTTGGGTTCACCGGAAGCAACTTTCCAATCCAAGTCTCCAAGAGCTTTGGAAATTATGTCCGTGTAAGTTCTTACTTATGGGTGTGAAGTGCACCACATTCATGGCTAAGAAGTTGCAAGCCTCCTTTTCATACTCGAATTACTTGTCACTTCTCCAGAACCAAAGGTTATATTGCATAATAGATTTCCTTTTCAACCGACTTAGTAGAACTACAAGCAGCCTGATTTCCTAGGTTGAGGGATATGTAGGTGGGCTCAATGTTGAAAACTCGGTTGTATTCCAACATTTGCTCTTAAATCTTATTTCTGAGCATTCTGTTTTCTTCATAATTTGATACCGGATAGCTTTTGAATTCTTTCAAAATCATGCGTCAAATCAAGCGTATTGAACTACAAGTGGCCTGAATTCTCATATAGCTTGAGATATATAGAAAACCCATTTCAAAGGTTCGGCCATAATTCTTAAAATCCATACCAAAATCCCTTTCCTTTGGATGAAGGTGTGGTCGGTCAAAATTGGATTTGTCAATTTCATTTTCCTCGAATTTCTTGCATCAATCCAAGTAAAACGAGGGACAGTTGTTGACACCCAATTTTGGACCTCCACAGTATATATTAACCATCGAGCTTCTTAAATTTCAAACGATTTGAAATAATTAATTTTTATAAAGTTCAAAATATTTTCAAGTTATTTTTAATCAACTTTTATCATTTTTATAATTTTTAGATAATATATATGGTTTTACATAATTATGTATATAATTAGTATATATTATGAATATTTGAAAATCATCTCAAAAGATTTTATTTCATACTTAAATATTTTTATTAAATTAGTTTAGTTTAAATTATGGTTTTAATTTTGAGTAATTAGTTTAGTTAAATTTATTATTTTATTTCATTGAAATTAGAAAGTTCGTTAGTTGATTATATTAATTCATCTCATTTAAATTTTAGCCAAATTCTTTACATAACATTCTGAATACACTTGGCTATTTTTATTTATAAATATATCCATTTCTATAATTCCAATTTCAATCCTTAAAAGACCAAATTTTGGGCCTGCTTACTTTTTCAGCAGTCCAACTTTAATTTCCAGCAACCCAACAACCTCCCAGCCCACTTTATACCTTATTTCAGCCCAATTCTCCCAACACCCCGACCCGACCCAGTTCCCAATTCTAAAAGGACCCAGAAGCTACCCAACGTTACTAATTCCAGCAGCCCACAAAATACAGCAACAATACGTACATCGTACAATCCCAAACGACCCCTACATTTTTTTCTTCTCTTTTCTCGACGCAAAGCAACCCAATACTGTTCCAGTAGTACGATTCCAGCCACCAGGCACGCATTTTCATCCTTGCAATTATGGGATCATGCCACGTAGCGCGTCAAGGACGTTGGAATCGATCCCCGTTGTCCATCCCCCTTTCTCCTTTTGGAACGTAGAGAAATTTTAGAGAAAGGGTGTTGTCCTTAAATGGTGAAAATGTTTTGGATTTGAATTTGGAATGGGCCTAATTCCTATGGGATTTTCACCCGTTTCCCCCCCCCCCCTAAAAGGAACCCTAGTTTTCGTATATAGAAGTCACGTTCTTCTGTAACTGAGGGAGGGGGGAGAAAAAAATTTGGGAAATTTTTTGGAAAAACTGATAGAGAGAGATATAGTTTATAGAGAAAGGATTTACGTAAAGCTGCAAATAGAGTCGATATTTGAACAGAAATATTCTCAAATAGCTTCAAAGGATTTGAGTTTTGTTTTCTTCTAGTTCTGTTTCCCCCGTTCTCACCTCGTCGAAGTTCGCCTGAGTTCATGGAATGTCGTTGTGGTCGTGGAAAGCTCTGTTCAGCTCGGTCCGTCCCTGTTTGCTGCCCGAAAAGAGGTAAAATCCTCTTAGCTTTCTGTATAGTTCCTAATTTCCTCGCCGATTTTGTGTGCGTTGTTAATATGTTGATGTTGGGGATGTGGGATCTCAGAATGGTGATTCTAACATATCTTTTGCGCAAGAATGTTGAGTTGTTTTCTGCTGTGAAATTAGGTGCTGGTTGATGTTTTTACTGGTTGGAAAATGCTCTCGTTAATGCTAAAACCGAATATTGTCCTTAGTCACCTGCCTAAATTTCTTCGGGATTTATAACCCTGTGTTTTATTATGAGATGATTCTATTCATGTTTAAGCTGAAATTCCATTGATAGTATGCTAAATCATGATTCAGTTTAGTTAAAGTTTCCCTATTAATGTAAAGGTTTAAGTTTAAGAATTTGCTATTCCATTTCGAGCTATTAGCATAAATCTTTGTCAGCATCATTCTTAATCTCTTGAGACTGTTTGATTACTCACCGAAGTCAAGACTATAATATGTTAAGAATAAAGGTAAAAATGAGCTCATCCTACTATGAATGATGTATCTGGA
>NC_064293.1:13926909-13969667 GCF_019186545.1 Solanum stenotomum
AGTGTGGAGGAGGGGGAATCATCAGAGATCAAGAGGGGAATTTCATTTTTGCCTACACTATATCCCTAGGAGCTGGAACTAGCAACATTGCAGAAGCTGAGGCTATGGTTTTTGGACTGAAATGGTGTGCTGGCAAAGGTTTTGATATGGTGATAAGTGAAACTGATTCTCTGCTACTAGCCAAGTGTTCCATAAAATAGTGGAAACCTCCTTGAAAAATCTACAACCAAATAAAAGAGATCCAGAAGATGATTGAAGATCACGACTTCAATATCAACCATTGCTTCAAAGAAGCAAGTAGACTAGCGGACAGTCTAGCAATGATATGTCATAAATTTGTAGGAGTGAAGACCTTCAATCTCTTCTGTGAACTTCCCAGTAACATAAGAGGTCTGGTCCATATGGACAAACGGAGCTTACCAACATTTAGGAGTAAACCGACAAAACTTGCCAACATCATATATGATCCTCCTTGATCTCCCAACCAATTATCTCTTGTTTTACGTAGGAATAGAGTGTTAGTCTCATCTCTATGATCATGTACAAAGTTTGGGATGCCAAGCTCAAATTGTAACTTTTTGCATATCAATGATCAAAGGACTTTTAATTTTAAAAAAATAAAAATTAGAGAATGTTTGGTATTGCTAGTAAAAATTGATTATTTCTAGAAGCACTTTTCTAAACTGACTTTTTAGAAAAGTGCTTTCGAAAAAAAAAAAACAATTTCTATTTGACTAATTCATTTGAAAAGTACTTTTGATAAACAAATTGTGGTTGGCTAATCTTTTTTAAAAAGTGTTGTCAGAGTCAAATTATGAAAAATGGTAAGTATTAATGTACATTTAGTATTAAAGTTATTTTATAGAGAGAAAATATTTTAAATATTTATACAAAAATTTTATTTAAATTAAATTAAAATGTACAAATTTAAATTTTCAATCAATATTACTCGTATACACATAAATAAATAAAATATTAATATAATATTAACATGATGATTAAATATAATTAAAAGATCAAGCAAAATAAATTTAAAAAATGGATAATCTACATTATTAGATGTAACACCCTGTACCCTAGATAAACCAAAATACAGATTTGGAGAAGTTACAGGTGCAACCCATAGTTGCCATCCACGGACCATAGGTCAGACCACGGCCCGTGCTGGTGGTCCGTGGTTCACCACTGCAACCCATCCCAAAACCCAGATCAGAAATCGGCTAAGTCTCGATCCACGGACAAACCCACGGTCCGTAGGTCAGACCACGGTCCGTAGGTCAGACCACGGTCCGTGGTCTATGTCCGTGGATCAAGGCCCCCTTTACCCAGCCTCTGATGCAAATGACGGATGACCAGCACGGACCGTCATTCTAACCACGGTCCATAGGTCCCGTCCATCGATCACTCTAATAGCAGTTAACTCAGGGGTCTTTTGGTCTTTTCGTATTTCATTGGATCCCTAAGCTACGTCGTTTAGACCCTAAATTATGAGGTTTTAGTCAGTTTAAGGTTAGAAACATAACTAGAACTTACCTAAGTCAAATCATTAATCAAAACTTAGAAAATTAGAACGCTAAGAGGAGAAAGAAGTCAAGAACCCAAGTTCAAGAATGCAACAAGTTTTCTTCAGTTCCAGCCCAGAAATCAAAGAATTTCTTCGTGAAATTCGTCACCAGGTATGTGGGATTTCACTAGTGGGTTCCTTTCACCCATTAGGTCCCTAGTTTTCAGTCAGTTCCTTGATTCTCTTATTATGACTAGACCTAGGGTTTCTTGAATGTTAGAATTATTGGATTCTTAGCTGTTAGAATGATCCAAATCAGATTAGTATGTTAATATTCAGTTTATTGCATGAATTCCAGAACCCTAGTTATGTATTTCTTTAGTTGTTGAATTACACATGCTAGGTGAGATATTTCAGTTGTTCAGTTACACATGCCTCAATTATTAATGCATCAATATCAGTTTAATTGTTGCATTCTCAAGTTGTATGTTTAGTTCGAGCTATCCAGTAACTTAAAGAAATTCAGTCATAATGTGTTAATTACTTAATCCATTGGGAGTAGCATAATACCGAGTTGGACTAGGGTTCAACGTCCCCAAATAGTTCGAGAACTGCTAGCGACGTAGCTTGTAAGTCCCTCTATGGGCATCATTTCAGTGATCACGCCAGCATGCCTCTATATCTCTAGCAAGGTATATTGGGTCCTCTCGATGGGGCGTATACATCGGACTCCACATTTAGCTCATGTGGTTTTATTATCGGTTATTAGTAGCTCCCACAGTTCAGTCAGATCCTATTGCATTGACCATTTATCAGTATATCCAGTATTCAGTTTCAGCATGTTATAAATTGATCACTGCATTCATTTATCTCAACATTCAGTATTTATATCATGTTCAGATTATGTCATTGCTTATTTGCTTTGTTCAGTTATATCTTATTTTGGCTATATTTTATCCTGCATGCTCAGTACCTTTCAAGTACTGACGCATACGTGCGCTACATCTTTTTGTGATGTAGGTTCAGGTTCTCAGCATCCAGATCATGCTTAGATCGGTTCCTGATCTCCATTTCAGCAGAATCAGTGGTGAGTCCTCATTCATCAAGGACAATAGTTATGAATATCTTTTCAGTATTCTTTTTAGTCCTTTAGTTTCAATTTTGCTAGATTTAGCTAGGATCTTTCCCAACATTTCTAATCAGTTAGAGGCTATTTTCAGACATAGTTAGATTCAACTTAGTATGGAGTTAATATCATCTTTGTATTTAACTCATCAATTATCAATTATCTCATTTATAGCATATGAGTATTCCTTATCTTTGCATTTTTATTTATGATTTAGCTTCTGCATCAGTTTATTATCTTTAGTATGCTCATGATCAGGCCAGCAGGGTTAGCTTGGGATTATTTTTGGTCTTAGGTCCCGTGTCCGCGTCTCGGGGGTAGTCTCGAGGCGTGACATACTTGGTATCAGAGCACTAGGTTTAAGTGTCCTAGGATGTCTGAAAAACCGCACTAAGTAGAGTCATTTTCATGGGTGTGAAGTGCACCACATCTAATGAGGGGGAGACTACAACGTGTTTTAGGAAAATTTTCATTTTCTTGTTACTCTTATCGTGCGTAAGGTATGATCTAAATTTCATTCTAACTCGACATTCTACGTTTCAGTGATCATGCCTCTTCGTAGTGCTAATGTCGGGAATGTGAATGCCAGGAACGCAAACGCAGCTCCTCCAGTCCCTGATGAAGAAGTGTCAAATGCAGAATTTAGGAAATCTATTCAGATGTTGCCTCGGAGTGTAGCCAACCAGAACAATCAGCGAGTTCAAGTTCCGATAAATGCCAATATTGGGTCAGCTGCAGCCAGGGTGCTATACTTTTTTAGGATTAATCTGCCAGAGTTCTTAGGATCGCAAGTTGGAGAAGATCCCCAAAACTTCATTGATGAGGTCAAGAAGATCTTTGAAGTGATGCAGGTAACTGGGAATGATCGGGTTCAGTTACCATCTTACCAACTTAACGATGTGTCTCATATTTGGTATATTCAGTGGAAGGAGAACAGGGGTACAAACGCAGCTCCTATTACTTGAGATTGTTTCAGCAAAACCTTTCTGGACAGGTTTTCCCCATAGGGTTGAGAGAAGCAAGGGCCCAGGAATTTATGAACTTAAGGCAGGGTAACATGACTGTTGAAGAGTATGGGCTCAAGTTTAACCAACTCTCTAGGTATGCTCCTCACATGGTTGCTGATTCTAGGGCTCAGATGAATAAGTTTCTGTATGGGGTGTCAGACTTATTAAAAATGGAGTGCAGAAATGTTATGTTGTCAGGAGACATGAACATCTCTAGGCTCATGACTCATGCTCATCAGGTTGAGGGTGATAAGCTTAGGGAACATGCTAAGGAGACTACGAAAACAAGAATAGGTAACTACGAGTATTCCCAACAGAAATTGGATGGTGGAAATCGCTCACAGTTTCAGCAGAAGTCTTCGACTCCAGCCCCTTCATCAGCTAGTGTTCCATCCCTCAGGTTCCGTAACGATCAGAAAGGTAGGGCGTCAGGCTCTAAGTCTCAAGGTAGTGTTTCAAGCACCAAAACTTACCCAACTTGCCTGAAATGTAGTAAGAACCATCCGGGCGAGTGCTTTGCAAGTAAGGAAGGATGTTTTAGGTGTGGTCAGTCTGGTCATAGATTGAAGGATTGTCCTTCTAGACAGGATCAAGGAGGAAATAATGGTAGAGCTCAGTCTACAACTTCAGCAGCACCAGCAGGTCGCCCGACTCAGCAGGGTAACTCATCTGGTACAGGTGGCGGATAGCGCCAAAATAGGCTCTATGCTCTTCAGGCTCGTCAAGATCAGGAAGATTCTATTGATGTAGTCACTGGTACGTTATGAGTCTTTGATTTGATCTTGATGTTTATGCATTGTTAGATCCATGGGCTACTTTGTCTTTTGTAAATCCTTACATAGCAGTCCAATTCAATGTTAGCCCAGAAAACTCTTTCAGAACCCTTCTTAGTCTCTACTCCAGTCGGTGACCCAGTTATAGCTAAACGGGTATACATAAATTGCCATGTCACAGTCTCTCAGAAAGTCACCTCAGTAGATCTTGTAGAGTTAGAAATGGTAGACTTCGATGTCATTCTAGGCATGGATTGGTTACATTCCTGTTATACCTCGGTTGATTGTAGAACTAGGATTGTTCGTTTTCAGTTTCCAGACGAACCAATCCTAGAATGGAAGGGTAGTAGCTTAGCGCCTATGGGTCGATTCATTTCTTACCTTAAGGCCAGAAAGATGATCTCTAAGGGTTATCTCTATCATCTAGTTCGGGTTAAGGATTCAAGCTCCGAAACCCCAATTCTTGAGTCAGTTCCAGTGGTTAATAAGTTTCCAGAAGTGTTTCCAGAAGATCTTCCCGGAGTCCCTCCCGATAGGAAAATCGACTTTGGAATTGATCTCCTTCCAAATACCCAGCCTATCTCTATTCCTCCTTACAGAATGGCTCCAGCTGAGCTTAAAGAATTGAAAGAGCAACTGAAAGACCTTCTAGATAAAGGCTTCATCAGATGTAGTATTTCGCCATGGGATGCAGTGTTGTTCGTAAAGAAAAAAGATGGTTCTCTCAGAATGTGCATTGACTATAGGCAGTTGAACAAAGTCACAATCAAGAATAAGTATCCCATCCCCAGGATTGATGACTTGTTCGACCAACTTCAGGGTACTAGTCATTTCTTAAAGATAAACCTCAGATCAGGTTATCATCAGCTTAAAGTCAGAGATAGTGACATTTCAGAGACAACCTTTAGAACTCGGTATGGTCATTATGAATTTGTAGTCATGTCATTTGGACTAACCAATGCTCATGCAGCTTTCATGGACTTGATGAATAGAGTGTTCAATCAGTACTTGGACTTGTTCGTTATCATATTTATTGATAATATCCTCATTAACTCTAGGAATGAGGAAAAACATACGAGTCATTTGAGAATTGTTCTGCAAACTCTCAAAGATCGCCAGTTATTTGCAAAATTTAACAAATGCGAGTTTTGGTTACAATTAGTTTCCTTCATTGGGCATATTGTGTCTAGTGAAGGAATTCGAGTAGATTCCCAAAAGATAGAAGCAGTGAAACAATGGCCCAGACCTACCTCTGCTACAGATATCAGAAGTTTCTTAGGTCTAGTAGGCTATTACAGACGGTTAGTGGAAGGGTTTTCATCCATAGCCTCACCATTGACTAGGTTGACTCAGAAGATGGTCAAGTTCCAGTGGTAAGATGATTGTGAGAAAAGCTTTGCAGAACTAAAAACTAGGTTGACTACAACTCCTGTCTTGACTCTACCAGAGGGTTCAGATGGTTATGTGATCTATTGTGATGCATCCAGGGTCAGCCTAGGTTGTGTATTGATGCAACGGGGTAAGGTTATAGCTTATGCTTCTAGACAAATTAAGGTACATGAGAAGAATTATCCGACTCATGACCTTGAGCTTGCAGCAGTGGTGTTTGCACTCAAGATTTGGAGACACTACTTGTATGGTGTTCATGTAGATGTGTTCACAGACCATAAGAGCCTCTAGTATGTATTCACCCAGAAAGAGTTAAATCTTCGCCAGAGAAGGTGGCTTAAGTTCCTCAAGGATTATGATATGAGTGTGCATTACCATCCGAGTAAGGCAAATGTAGTAGCATATGCTCTTAGCAGATTATCTATGGGTAGTGTAGCACATGTTAAGGAAGAAAGGAAAGAGCTAGCAAAGGATGTTCACAGGCTTGGTCGCCTAGGAGTTTGTCTTATGAGCATATCAGATGGTTGTGTAACGGTTCAGAATGGAGCAGAATCTTCTTTGGTAGTGGAAGTTAAGGAAAAGGAAGACAGTGATCCAATCTTGCTTGAACTTAAGGGTGCAGTCCATAATCAGAGAGTGGAGGTTTTCTCCCAAGGGGGAGATGGTGTGCTTCGCTACCAGGGTCGATTATGTGTTCCTAATGTGGGCGAGTTGAGACATCATATCCTTGTAGAGGCCCATAACTCCAAATATTCTATCCATCCAGGCGCCACTAAGATGTACTGCGATCTGCGAGAAGTCTATTGGTGGAATGGTATGAAAAGAGATATAGCAGACTTTATGGCTAAGTGCCCCAATTGCCAGCAAGTCAAGGTAGAACATCATAAACCATGAGGCATGAATCAAGAGATTGACATTCCTACTTGGAAGTGGGAAGTGATCAACATGGACTTCATCACAGGTTTACCTCATACTCGTAGATAACATGACTCTATTTGAGTGATTGTTGATAGGGTTACTAAGTCTTCTCACTTTTTAGAGGTCAGGACTACAGATTCGGCGGAGGATTATGCCAAGCTTTACATTAGTGAGATTGTGAGGTTGCATGGGGTTCCTTTGTCTATCATCTCAGATAGAGATCATCAGTTTACCTTTCATTTCTGGAAGTCATTTCAGAAGGGTTTTGGTACTCAGGTTAACCTTAGCACAGTATTTCATCCACAGACGGATGGTCAGGTAGAGCGTACCATTCAAACCTTAGAGTACATGTAGAGAGCTTATGTGATCGACTTCAAGGGTAGTTGGGATGATCACCTTCCTCTTATTGAGTTCGCCTACAACAACAGTTACCATTCCAGTATTCAGATGGCCCCTTATGAGGCATTGTATGGGCGTAGATGTAGATCTCCAGTTGGTTGGTTTGAAGTAGGTGAAGTAGCCTTGATAGGACCAGATTCAGTTCTTGATGCTATGGAGAAAGTGCAACTCATTAGAAATAGACTTAGGACTGCCCAGAGTCGCCAGAAGTCTTATGCAGATATGAGAAGAAAGGAACTAGAGTTCCAAGTTGATGACTGGGTTTTCTTGAAAGTGTCACCTATGAAGAGGGTGATGAGATTTGGCAAGAAAGAGAAGCTCAGTCCCGGATATGTAGGTCCTTACCGGAGCTTGAAAAGGATTAGTAATGTGGCTTATGAGTTAGAGTTGCCAGCAGCTTTGGCAGCAGTGCATCCAGTCTTTCACATTTCACTTTTGAAGAAGTGTGTGAGTGATTCAGCATCCGTAGTGCCATTAGAGACTGTGGCTGTAAAAGATAGTCTTTATTATGATGATGTACCAGTTGAGATTTTTGATCGTCAAGTTAGAAAGTTGAGAAACAAAGAAGTCGCTTCAGTCAAGGTTTGGTGGAGGAGTCAGTCTGTAGAGGGAGCTACTTGGGAAACAGAAGCGGCAATGAAAGCCAAGTATCCTCACCTTTTTCCTTCCGATTCCATTCCAGCTTGAGGTAATAGTTCCTCTTCAGTTTTTCAGTCATTCATGCGCAGATTCAATCTTAGTATCATGTTCCTTCAGTTTGTACTTGCATTTTCAACGTATTTGCATGTTCTTGGAACTCAGTTCAGTCAGAAATTCAATTCTCAGTGTTTAGTGGTGGGGAATGCAACCCTTTCCCTCTATTTCAACTAGTTTAGTCTTCATTCGAGGACGAATGTTCTCAAGGGGTAGATAATGTAACACCCCGTATCCTAGATAGACCAAAATGCAGATTTTGAGAAGTTGTAGGTGCAACCCATGGTTGCCATCCACGGTTGCCATCCACGGACCCTAGGTCAGACCACGGCCCGTGCTGGTAGTCCGTGGTTCACCACTGCAACCCCTCTCCAAACCCAGCTCAGAAATCGGCTAAGTCTCGACCCACGGACAAACCCATGGTCCGCAAGTCAGACCACGGTCCATGGTCTGTGTTTGTTGATCAAGGCCCCCTTTAGCCAGCCTCTGATGCAAACAATGGCCGACCAGCACGGACCGTCATTCGATTCACGGTCCGTAGGTCCCATCCGTCGATCACTCTGACAGCAATTAAGTTAGGGGTCATTTAGTCTTTTCCTATTTCGTTGGACCCCTAAGCTACGTCGTTTAGACCCTAAACTATGAGGTTTTAGTCAGTTTAAGCCTAGAAACATAACTTGAACTTACCTAAGTCAAATCATTAATCAAAACTAAGAAAATTAGAACGCCAAGAGGAGAAAGAAGTCAAGAACCCTAGTTCAAGAACGCACCAAGTATTCTTCAGTTCCAACCCAGAAATCAAAGGATTTCTCGATGAAATTCGTCACCAGGTATGTGGGATTTCACTAGTGAGTTCCTTTCACCCATTAGGTCCCTAGTTTTCAGTCAGTTCCTTGATTCTCTTATTATGACTAGACCTAGGGTTTCTTGAATGTTAGAATTATTGGATTCTTAGCTGTTAGAATGATCCAAATCAGATTAGTATGTTAATATTCAATTTATTGCATGAATTCCAGAACCCTAGTTATGTATTTCTTTAGTTGTTGAATTACACATGTTAGGTCAGATATTTCATTTGTTCAGTTATACATGCCTCATTTATTAATGCATCAATATGAGTTTAATTGTTGCATTCTCAGGTTGCATGTTCAGTTCGAGCTATCCAGTAACTTACAGAAATTCAGTCGTAATGTGTTAATTACTTAATCCATTGGGAGTAGCATAATACCAAGTTGGACTAGGGTTTAGCGTACCCAAATAGTCCCAAAACTACTAGCGACGTAGGTTGTAAGTCCCTCTGTGGGCATCATTTCAGTGATCACGCCAGCATGCCTCTATATCTCTGGCAGGGTATATTGGGTCCTCTCGATGGGGCGTATACATCGGACTCCACATTTAGCTCATGTGATTTTATTATCGGTTATTAGTAGCTCCCACAGTTCAGTCAGATCCTATTGCATTGACCATTTATCAGTATATCCAGTATTCAGTTTCAGCATGTTATAAATTGGTCACTGCATTCAGTTATCTCAGCATTTAGTATCTATATCACGTTCAGATTATGTCATTGCTTATTAGCTTTGTTCAGTTATATGTTATTTTAGCTGTATTTTATCCTGCATGCTCAGTATTTTCAAGTACTGACACATACGTGCGCTACATCTTTTTGTGATGTAGGTTCAGGTTCTCAGCATCCAGATCACGCTTAGATCGGTTCTCAATCTCCATTTCAGTAAAATCAGTGATGAGTCCTCATTCTCCGAGGACAATAGTCATGAGTCGCTTTTCAGTATTATTTTTAGTCCTTTAGTTTCAGTTTTGCTAGATTTAGCTAGAGCCTGTCCCAACATTTTTAGTCAGTTAGAGGCTATTTTCAGACAGAGTTAGATTCAGCTTAGTATTGAGTTAATATCATATTTGTATTAAAGTCATCAGTTATCATTTATCTCAGTTATATCATATGGGTATTCCCCATCTTTTTATTTTTATTTATGATTTAGCTTCCGCATTAATTTATTATCTTCAGTATGCTCATGATTAAGCTAGTAGGGTTAGCTTGGTATTACTTGTGATCCTAGGTCCCGTGTCCACGTCTCGGGGGTAGTCTCGGGGCGTGGCATTAGACATACATCACTATCATATATATTAATTTTAACTCTACTTTCAAACAATTACATATATTACCACTTTTAATATGTTATACCATATATTATTGAAAGATACAATTAAATACTCACATCTCTTAAAATTAGGATTAATGAATTGTCTTTCCATTTAAATTTCACAATTAACATTTTAATAACAATCAAATACGTTCTCCATCATCAACTTCCCCCAATCTTCAACCCTATCAGTATCTCTCCCTCCACTAATTAACGAGTAGTCAACCATTTATTTCTAACAATCAAGTATAGTTCATATATTTACTGCAAAGAGGATGACTTTAATGACAATTTATGTTATGTTCTAGTTGTTTGTTTGTATTTGTTTGTATTACCTTGCTCCATCAAATAACCCTGGTATGAATTTGCTCAATGTCACTTTTGATGGTACTGAAAATGGAAATGGTGGATAGGTGTTTTGATCTCTCTCTCAGCTAAGCATAAGCTAGGTTTTTATCACTGGAGGTTGTAAAGCTATCCAGGTTCATCCTTGCTTGATCATTGGAGAAGATGATATGGTGATTGTGTGGCTTATAAACTCCCTTAGCAGAGACATCTCAGAGAGTGATTTACTTTCAAACTACGAAGGATTAGTGGACTGAGCTTGAGGAACGCTATGGACAAGCAGATGGTGCTAGGGTGTTTCAACTGCAATGAGATATCAACAATATTAGTCAAGAGACTTCAGATAGTGCAGTTTATTTGACTAAACTTAAGAGAATTTCTCAGTACCTTTATGATTTATCGTTGTGATTGTGATTGCAGAGTAAAAATACACAATGTTAATATGAATGAGGATCAACAACTTATTCAATTTTTAATGGTTTTCAGTGATGTCTACACTGGTATCCGAGGTAACATTCTTGTGATGAAACCACTTCATTCAACTGCACATGTTGTCACAACCCAGACCGTCGTGATTGGCACCCACACTAACCCTCCGGTGGGAGAACCATTACTACAACCCAAACTAACAACTCAACTAAAATACTAAGGCATTTAAAGATACGAAAGCAGGTTTAAATGCTAATGAAAAGAAATAAGGAGTTCCCATAAACTCCAAACAAAAGTTTAACAACCAAAACAATGCGGAATAACACCTAGAACCTGAAAGTCAATGTACCAAAACATCTAAGGCTCAACCATAAGTCTAAACAAGAAGGGGTACAACCCCATACTAAACATAAAAATTCTAAGGAACTAGTCTAAGTCCGAAAATGCGGACATAAACAGAAAGAGAACTCATGGCAGCCCGGAAGAACTGGCTCACCCTTGAATTCGAACGATCACTGATATTCTAAACAAGGTCTGTCAATAGTTGTTTGAAGATNCCTGAGGACCTACTATGACCAGCTCGTGGGTGCTGGAAGAGACGAAGCTTTATTGATGCGACTTTTTAGCCGAAGTCTGAGTGGAGAGGTTCTGGAATGGTTTACATCTCATAAAACCAGACAGTGGCCTAGCTGGAATGCTCTAGCCAAGGACTTTATCGAACGATTCACATACAATATGGAGATCGTTCTTGATCGCTATTCCTTGGAAAAAATGAAGTAGAAATCGAATGAAAGTTATAGAGAATTTGCATACAGATGGAGAAATGAGGCAGCTACAGTTGGACCTCATATGTCTGAGAAGGAAATTGTCGAAGTATTTGTGCAGGTTCAAAAGCCTGAATATTTTGATAGAATTATGTTGCTCGTTGGAGCAAAGTTTGCTGAGATAGTCAAAGTAGGTTAGACTATCGAAGATGGATTAAGAATCGGGAAGATTGCCCGTGTTGCTGCCTCATCTGGATCCTCGGGTTTGTTGAAGAAGAAAAGAGAAGATGTGTCTTTTATCTTTTATGAAGGGAAGAAGACCCTAAGGAAATAATCATCCTACCAAGGTCGTTCTTGACCTTCACAGAGTTCGTACCCGTCTTGTTATGCATAAGTTGATTATCAAAATACCCCTTCCACTAGTTATCAAAATCCCCCTCCTCCCAGTTAGCAAAATACTCCATCTCCTATCTACTAAACTCCTCATCCAGTTTACCAAACTCCACCTCATCACTACCGGAACGTCTCCCCCAACTGTGCTAATGTTTCGGCAAATTAGAAAACTCCTCCCCCAGTGTACCATACCCCTGCTCCACTTTACCAAAATACCCCCTCGAACTACCAAGCTCCACAACCAAATTACTAAACCAACTCATATCCCAGATATCAAGCTGCTCGTCCAAACGCTCCAAATTATCGTCAAATGCCTCATCCTCAACAAGGCACTTACAATTTCCCCCGTCTTAGATTTGAGAAAAAGCCTGCTAGAATTTTCACTCCGCTTATTGAAAGCCGATCAAAGCTGTTCGAGCGATTAACTGCGGCATGATATATTCATCTAGTGGGGCCCAAGCCGGTTGATACTAGCTCAAAGTTTTACAGACCTGATCAGAGATACGCATATCACTCCAATAGTGTTGGACATGATACAGAGGACTGTATCAACCTAAGATCCAAGATCTGATTGACCAGAAAATGGTCTCTCTCCAGAAAGTTGTGCCCAATGTCAACAGTAACCCTTTGCCAAATCATGGAGGTGTCACTATCAATATGATAGAGACAGATGATGATTGGTGCGTGACAAAGGCAATAGTTCTGATAGTTCCTGATGAACTGGAAAGGGTTGTAGCTTCGTTGACCATCAGAGAGAAGAAATAGTTTGTGATTCTGACACCCAAGAAGGCTGTTGCCTTGGTGCCATGAGAAAATCTTACCTGACCAAAGTTTGTGATTGAAACGGCTGTTACCCAGGGTATGACCAGTTCCGGCAGGTGCTACACACCGAAAGAGTTGGCTCAAGGAGGGGAGAAGAAGGACCAAACAAAAAGGCTGATCAGTGAAGCTGACGCTGAGGAGTTTTGGAGAAAAATGCAGCCGAAAGATTGTTCAATTGTGAAGCCGGCTCTGATTTCTGTATGGGCTTTCTTGATGAATTCGTAGTTGTATAGGCAAGCTCTGATGAAGGCTCTGGATGACACTTATGTGCTCGTGGGCATCAACAGTGACAATTTAGCAGCAATGATAAACTAGGCCATTTGAGGAGAGAAATTTATTTTTGTGACGAAGAGCTGCCATTTGAAGGCATGATGCACAACAAAGTTCTGCACGTAACCACTATATATCGAGACAAGATAATAAATCACGTCTTGATCGATGACAGATCCGATCTTAATATTTACCCACTTTCGACTCTGGGGTAGTTGAATTTCGACATGGGAAAGCTTCACCAGAATCAAGTCAATGTGAGGGCTTTTGATGGAGTGAAAAGAGACACATTGGGTGCAGTAAACTTGGATATTCAGCTGGGTCCTGCGGAATTCAACGTGGAGTTCCAGGTGTTGGATATCAACACTAGTTACAATTTGCTTCTGGGAAAACCGTTTATCCACATGGCTGGGGCTGTGCCTTCTACCCTTCACCAACTAATAAAATTTGTTTGGAAGGACCAGGAATTGGTCATTTAGGTTGAAGGGAGCCATTCCAATGGATATGCACCGATCGTTGATGATGTCTCTAGAGGTTCTGATTTCTACACGGTTGAGCTGGTAAATGCCACTGGTGATAACTTGGCTCTACAACCTCTTATGCCTGTTGTGTACAAGATGATTACTATTGTTATGCTCCGGAGCGATTTCGAACCAGGTTTCAGATTGGGGAAGCATTTTCAAGGAATGGTCGAGCCTATTCAGATCCCCGCCAAAGGAGCGAAGTTCGATTTGGGATATGTCCCAACAGATGACGCAGCAAAGATGAAGAACAAAAGCGTTAATCAATCATTGACCAGGCCAATTCCTCATCTGTACCAGTCATTCTCGGCGTGAGAATATGTCAATGATGATGGTCTCGAGAAAGGAATCTGGGCTTTTTGAATAGATTGATGCAGTTATCGAGGAAGAGGCTGGGTCATTGGGCATCCATGACACAGAACCTGAGGAGTAATTGCAAAATTGGACCTCCACACCTTTCCTGATTTCCCGTGTTGTTTGATAGAAAAGACATGTGTCTTTGTTTGTTTTTAAAATCGGTGGTAGTCCGAAAGAGGCCCGAGACCCACCCTTTATGCAATTTTTATTTGTTTGAAGTTTTTAAATTCCCTTGTGATGTTTAAAAAGTCAAAACGGCCCTTGGCCGTGGTCAAAGTTTGTTCTGGTTTTTCAATCCAAATGAAAGCCTCTTCTATAAAAATTTTGCTCACTTATCTGTTTATATGTTACTTTCCTAACTTTGTTTGTTTATAATTTCAGTAATATCAATTTAAAACCAACTAATGTCATGTCATGTCATGAATCGATTGAACAAAATGAGGCAGATGATAACGAGTACGAGGAATATGAAGAAGAAAATGAGGTACCCGAACATGTTGCTGGAGAGTTTCGACAATTTGAGAATCAACACAAGCCGAATTTGGAAGAGACTGAGACTTGTGAATCTGGGGGACAAGGATTATGTTTAGAAAGTAAGAATTTGTGTCCATCTGACCGAAGCTCAAAGAAGGGACCTAGTCCACTTGCTTAGAGAATACATTGATATATTTGCCTGGTCTTGCAAAGATATGCCGAGGCTGAGTACGAATATGGTGTCCTATAAGTTGCCGATTAATCCAGATTTCAATCTCGTAAAACAAAAGACTTAGAAGTTCAAGCCTGAGTTGAGTTTAAAGATCAAAGAGGAGATTACCAAACAGATCGAGTCTCAAGTAGTGGAAGTGATGCAATATCCGACTTGGTTAGCCAACGTTGTTTCGATTGCCAAGAAAGACGGAAAAATCAGAATTTGTGTTGACTACAGAGATCTCAACAAATTTAGCTCGAAAGATAATTTTTCGTTGCCAAACATTCACATTCTTATTGATAATTGTGCCAAGTATGAGATGCACTCATTTGTGGATTGTTATACGGGTTATCATCAGATCCTGATGGATGAAGAAGATGCAGAAAAAACAACTTTCATTACGCCCTGGGGTGTATATCATTATCGGGTGATACCTTTTGGTCTCAAGAATGTCGGTGATACTTATATGAGGGCCATGACAATCATCTTTCATGAAATGATTCACAAAGAGATTGAGGTATATGTGGATGATGTCATAATCAAATCCCGCAAGAGTTTGGATCACTTGAATCACTTGAGAAAGTTCTTTGATCGTGTGCGTCGATACAATTTGAAGTTAAATCCTGCCAAATGTGATTTTTGAGTGCTGGCTGGCAAGTTGTTGGGATTTATAGTCAGCAGAAGGGGTATTGAGCTTGACCCTTCCAAAATCAAAGCGATTCAAGAGTTACCTCCTCCGAAGACCAAGAAAGAGGTAATGAGTTTTCTGGGAAGGTTGAACTACATCAGCCGGTTCATAGCTCAATCCAACGTGGTGTGTGAACCCATCTTCAAGTTGTTGAAAAAATATGCTTTGACCAAATGGACCGGAGAATGTCAAACTGCTTTCGATGCCATCAAGAACTATTTGTCCAGTCCACCGATATTGGTTCCTCCATGGGAATAAAGTCCACTATTGTTGTATCTGTCTATCTCGGATAACGCATTTGGATGTGTGCTTGGTCAACATGACGAAACTGGGAAGAAGGAGCGAGCCATTTATTATTTGAGCAAGAAATTCACTCCATATGAGGCTCGTTACGCTCTTTTGGAAAGGACATGTTGTGCTTTGACTTGGATTGCACAGAATTTGAGACATTATTTGTCTTTTTATACCACATACCTTATTTCCAGGATGGACCCGTTGAAGTATATTTTCCAGAAGGCAATGCCGACTGGGAAGTTGGCTAAATGGCAAATGATTTTGAGCGAGTTTGACATTGTGTATGTGACCCAGAAGGCGATAAAAACACAAGCCTTGGTTGATCATCTTGCAGAGAATCCAATTAATGAAGAGTATGAACCGCTCAAGACTTATTTTCCCGATAAAAAAATTGCATTTGTGGGTAAGGATATTTCTGAAGCGTACCCTGGTTGGCGAGTGTTCTTTGATGGAGCGGTGAATCACCAAGGGAAAGGAATCAGAGCGGTCTTAGTGTCAGAAACCGGTCAGCACTATCCTATGGCAGCTAAACTCCGATTTGATTGCACAAACAATATGGAAAAATACGAAGCTTGTATCCTTGGGTTGAAGATGGCCATCAACATGAATGTTCATGAGCTTTTGGTTATTGGAGATTCAGATTTGCTAATTCAGCAGGTTTAAGGAGAATGGGCTGTGAAGAACCCAAGATCACGCCGTACGTTCAGTATATACAGAAGTTGTGTGAGAAATTTCGCAAAATTGAATTCAGACACTCTCCCAGGACACAAAACGAGTTGGCCGGCTCTTGCCACCATTGCCTGAATGATCAAATATCCATATACAAGTTATATTGATCCCTTGGATATAGAGGTAAAAGAGCAACCTGTCCATTGTTCACATGTTGAAGCAGAACCAGATGGGTTGCCTTGGTATTTTGACATCAAGAAGTCTTTAGAGACTAGGACCTATCATGAGAATGCAACGTTCGATCAAAAGAAGTCGATACGCCGTATGACTCTCAATTTCTTTGCAAGTGGGGAAATCCTTTATTAGAGGACTCTAGATTTAGGTCTTCGCAGATATATTGATGCTAGTGAAGCTGTGAAACTTCTTGAACAGATACATGCCGGAGTTTGTGGTACCCACATTAATGGGCTCACTTTGGCTAGGAAGATCCTCTCGACTGGTTGTTTTTTGATGACTATGGAGCATGACTGTTCCAAGTTTGTGCAGAAATGTCATAAATATCATAAATGTCAAGTGCATGGTGATTTGATTCGAGTGCCACCTCACGAACTCAATGCTATGAGTTCACCTTGGCCATTTGTAGCTTGGGGCATGGATGTCATTGGTCCAATAGAGTCAGTCGCTTCTAATGTACACAAATTCATTTTGGTTGCCATTGACTACTTCATCAAGTGGGTGGAAGCAGCTTCATACAAGTCGGTGACCAAGAAAGTTGTAGATGATTTTGTTCGCAACAATTTGATATGTAGGTTTGGAGTACCGAAATCCTTTATTACTAATAATGGAGCAAACTCGACAGTCATTTGCTGAGAGAGATATGTGAACAATTTAAGATTACTCACCAAAATTCAACTGCCTATCGTCCCCAAATGAATGGAGTTGTAGAAGCCGCCAACAAGAACATAAAGAAGATTATGAGGAAAATGATTGACAATCATAGAGGTTGGCACGAGATGTTGCCATATGCTTTGTTAGGTTACAGAACGACTGTCAGAACGTCAATTAGAGCTACTCCATATTTGTTAATATATGGAACCTAAGCAGTTATATCTACAGAAGTTGAAATACCTTCGTTAAGAATCGTTCAAGAAGCTGAATTAAGTGATGATGATTGGGTCCGCAAGCGGATTGACCAGTTAACCTTGATTGATGAGAAGAGAATGATTGTTGTTTGTCATGGTCAACTGTATTGACAGAGAATGATTCATGCTTTCCATAAGAAAGTAAGAGCCGGGATATTTGAAATTGGTCAGTTGGTTCTCAAACGCATTTTCCCTGATCAAGCTGAGTACAAAGGGAAATTTGCACCAAATTGGCAAGGACCCTATATGGTTCGCAAAGTGTTATCCGGAGGTGCCTTGGTCCTGTCAGAGATGGATGGCACCGAATGGCCAAAACCGATCAATTCAGATGTTGTCAAGAGATATTATGTGTGAAGTTTCAATTTGTATTTCTGTCATTTCCTTGTAATCATTTTATTTGCTTGTAATCGCTTTGTTAAAAATTTTATCCCTCTGTAATGAACTACGTCTGACCTGAATTCTTAAGAATGAGATACGTAGGCAACTTATGTCGACCTCGGTCACCCCTTTATCCCTTTTTAATATTTTTCCTTGTACTTGAACTACGTGCGACCTGAATTCTTTAATACGTAGGCGGCATATGTTGGCCTCGGTCGGTTTCTGTGTAAATTTCCTATTTATGTTAATCCTCGAGAAGGGGGAACTACGTTTGACCTGATTCCTGCCTCAACGAGATAAGTAGGCGCCACAACGGTTCGATCACATCTCCCGTAAGATTTCTATCTCTCTTTACGATAGAAACTGGTACAAAATTTTTGAGAGGGACTCAAAAATTCTCGAGAAGAAGATCTCTCCAACAAAGTCAAGACTGAAGTTACTTTGAAATTTGCAACTGGGACAGAATTTTTGAGAGGATCTCAAAAATTCCATGGTTTGTTCATCAATAGTAAAGATAAGCCAAGTCAGTTAACTGGGACAGAAATTTTTTAGGATGACCTTAAAAATTCAACAAGGTTCATCAACAGTTTAGAGCAACTTTGAATACCTCCCAGCAAATGATCACATAGACCTCGAGTCATCAATCTCAAAGACCTTCGATAAAGCTTAGCATGACATGACACTTGGCAGTGACCTTTTTCAAACATTACTTTTGAAAATATGTTTTCCTTAAAAACTTTTCCTTCATGTTTCAATTATTTCTGCATGAAAATATTTTGTCTTATCTATCAAGAAGCGGGAGATCGCAGAAATCAACTGGAGATAGCAAGACAAGAAGCAGACAACCGAAGAGATCGACACAAATCAATTCATTTTTAAAACTAACAATTTTTTNAAAAATTTATGATGCTTATATCAAAGATTTTGAAATATGAATAACTTTATTTCATTAAATTTCCAACAAGGCAAAGTCCATAATGAACATGCAATTATGTTCGAAGTTGGAACAAATGGAAACCTCAAAGAGAGAAAATTTATTGTTTTCCATCAACTAAAGATACTTAGAAGATTTCGTCTGCATCACATTATCAGACATGATGATATTGCTGCCAGGAGAGTTATTTATATCGTATTGTCAAATGAGATGATATCATTACTCTGAGGGTCATTTTTATTTGTGTTGTCGATTGAGACGATACCGCCATCCAAAAGATACCTAGAAGATCACCTATATTGCACAGTGAAGCATTATCTTTGTTCGGTATCAAGGAGACATCATCAAAAGATTCATGCATTGCTAGAGAAGAGATTCATGCATTACAGGAGAAAAGATTCATGTATTGCGGGAAAAATGTCATGCATTGTGGGAAAATGTCATGCATTGCAAAAGAAGGTTCACGCATTGCGAGAGAAGATTCATGCATTGCAAGACAAGATTCATACCTTGTAAGACAAGATTCATGCATCGCGGAAAGAGATTCACGCATTGCGGGAAAAATGTCATGCATTGAGGGAAAATATATACATTACGGGAAAGAGATTCATGCATCGCGGGAAAGAGATTCATGTATAGCAAAAGAAGATTCACGCATTGCAAGAGAACATTTATGCATTGCGAGATGAGATTCATACATCGCGGGAAGAGATTCATGCATTATGAAAAAAATTTCATGCATAGCAAGAGGAAGAAATCATGTAAAGCCAGAGAAGGCAACCATGCATCGCAAGAGGAAGAATCATACATCGCAGATAAAGAGTCATGCATCGCAAGAGAAAGATTCATGCATCGCGAGGAAGGAAACCACGCCTCGCGAGAAAATCAACACCGATTGCATCATTTTCATTTGCAAGAACAATATCAAGAGAACTATCAACATATCACATCAGCCTATTTTATTACTTCAACATCAACGAAAAATTACATTGAAGATTATATTGCAAATATAATCTACAAGCTTTATTTGCTTTACGTCAAACTGGAGGAAGCTGACGTCAAGCGTCCATGGAGAAAAATTAAGTGTCAACATGGTAAAAGACATTATCTCTCCATTCGAATTACATTTTTATGCTAATGACTTTTATCTCAGTGTTATCCGAGAGCATCCCAAGAGGGTGAATTCTCAAACAAACCACAGGTGTGGACGACATAAAAATGGATGCAGCATAACGTGGAACTTTTTCTTAGCAGTGAACTGGGACATAGTCTAAAGAGGAGTGCCAAACTCTTAGGACGCAAGCTGAGGAGCGACTTCCACCACAATCAAACCACACCCCTATCAGAAGGCATGTGGGTTTTTCTTTAGGTTTATCAGTTCCAGTTTCTCATTCGGAAAATTTTGGGTTCACCGGAAGCAACTTTCCAATCCAAGTGGCAATGCTCCAAGAGCTTTGGAAATTATGTCCGTGTAAGTTCTTACTTATGGGTGTGAAGTGCACCACATTCATGGCTAAGAGGTTGCAAGCCTCCTTTTCATACTCGAATTACTTGTCACTCCTCCAGAACCAAAGGTTATATTGCATAATATATTTCCTTTTCAACCGATTGAGTAGAACTACAAGCAGCCTGATTCCCTAGGTTGAGGGATATGTAGGCGGGCTCAATGTTGAAAAACTCGGATGTATTCCAACATTCGCTCTTAAATCTTATTTCCGAGCATTTTGTTTTCTTCA
This sequence comes from Solanum stenotomum, assembly GCF_019186545.1. Taxonomy (NCBI): domain Eukaryota; kingdom Viridiplantae; phylum Streptophyta; class Magnoliopsida; order Solanales; family Solanaceae; genus Solanum; species Solanum stenotomum. The sequence continues at coordinate 13,947,311 of NC_064293.1, forward strand.
TAATTTGATACCGGATAGCTTTTGAATTCTTTCAAAATCATGCATCAAATCAAGCGTATTGAACTACAAGTGGCCTGAATTCTCATATAGCCTGAGATATTTAGGAAACCCATTTCAAGGGTTCGGCCATAATTCTTAAAGTCCATACCAAAATCTCTTTCCTTTGGATGAAGGTGTGGTTGGTCAAAATTGGATTTGTCAATTTCATTTTCCTTGAATTTCTTGCATCAATCCAAGTAAAACGAGGGACAGTTGTTGACACCCAATTTTGGACCTCCACAGTATATATTAACCATCGAGCTTCTTAAATTTCAAACAATTTGAAATAATTAATTTTTATAAAGTTCAAAATATTTTCAAGTTATTTTTAATTAATCTTTATCATTTTTTATAATTTTTAGATAATATATATGGTTTTACATAATTATGTATATAATTAGTATATATTATGAATATTTGAAAATCATCTCAAAAGATTTTATTTCATACTTAAATATTTTTATTAAATTAGTTTAGTTTAAATTATGTTTTTAATTTTGAGTAATTTAGTTTAGTTAAATTTATTATTTTATTTCATTGAAATTAGGAAGTTCGTTAGTTGATTATATTAATTCATCTCATTTAAATTTTAGCCAAATTCTTTACATAACATTCTTAATACACTTCGCTATTTTTATTTATAAATATACCCATTTCTAGAATCCCAATTTCAATCCTTAAATGACCAAATTTTGGGCATGTTTACTTTTTCAGCAGTCCAACTTCAATTTCCAGCAACCCAACAACCTCCCAGCCCACTTTATACCTTATTTCAGCCCAATTCTCCTAACACCCCGACCCGACCCAGTTCCCAATTCTAAAAGGACCCAAAAGCTACCCAATGTTAATAATTCCAGCAGCCCACAAAATACAGCAACAATACGTACATTGTACAATCCCAAACAACCCCTGCATTTTTTTCTTCTCTTTTCTCGACGCAAAGCAACCCAATATTGTTCCAGCAGTACGATTCCAGCCACCAGGCACACATTTTCATCCTTGCAGTTATGGGATCATGCCATGTAGCGCGTCAAGGACGTTGGAAATGATCCCCGTCGTCCATCCCCCTTTCTCCTTTTGGAACGTAGAGAGATTTTAGAGAAAGGGTAACGTCTTTAAATGGTGAAAATGTTTTGGATTTGAATTTGGAATAGGCCCAATTTCTATGGGATTTTCCCTCATTTCCCCCTAGAAGGAACCCTAGTTTCCGTATATAGAAGTCACGTTCTTCTGTAACTGAGGGAGGGGGGAGAAAAAAATTTGGGAATTTTTTTGGAAAACTAATATAGAGAGATATAGTTTATAAAGAAAGAATTTACGTAAAGTTGCAAATAGAGTCGATATTTGAACAGAAATATTCTCAAATAGCTTCAAAGGATTTGAGTTTGTTTTCTTCTAGTTCTGTTTCCCCCGTTCTCACCTCGTCGAAGTTCGCCTGAGTTAATGGAATGTCGTTGTGGTCGTGGAAAGCTCTGTTCAGCTCGCTCCGTCCCTGTTTGCTGCCCGAAAAGAGGTAAACTCCTCTTAGGTTTCTGTATAGTTCCTAATTTCCTCGTCGATTTTGTGTGCGTTGTTAAGATGTTGATGTTGGGGATGTGGGATCTTAGAATGGTGATTCTAACATATATTTTGCGCAAGAATGTTGAGTTGTTTTCTAATATGAAATTAGGTGCTGGTTGATGTTTTTACTGGTTGGAAAATTCTCTCGTTAATGCTAAAACCGAATATTGTCCTCAGTCACCTGCCTAAATTTCTTCGGGATTTATAACCCTGTGTTTTATTATGAAATGATTCTATTCATATTTAAGCTGAAATTCCATTGATAGTATGCTAAATCATGATTCAGTTTAGTTAAAGTTTCCCTATTAATGTAAAGGTTTAAGTTTAAGAATTTGCTATTCCATTTCAAGCTATTATCATAAATCTCTGTCAACGTCATTCTTAATCTCTTGAGACTGTCTGATTACTCACCGAAGTCAAGACTATAATATGTTCAGACAAAGGTAAAAATGAGCTCATCCTACTATGAATGATGTATTTGGATTTGCTTTGTGTCTATTTATATATATATATATATATATTTTTTTTTTTTTATTTTTTATTTTTTATTATTTTTATTATTATTATTATTATTATTATTTTTTTTTTTTTTTTAAGAATAACATGAATTAGCTATTAAAATGAGAGTCATGTAATGAGTATTCGGTGGTTGTTTGCTTATTTTTGCAATATGATTATCATTATTTTCTTTTATATCTTCTATTGTTCACGTCATGAGTTCCTATATTTTTCTAGTGTTTTGAGTTCTCTGCATCTTTTGTGAATGACTATTTTCCTAAAATTGTTCAAGTTTTCAAAAGCTCAAATACAACTTATGCATAGCTTATCCATAACTGTCTTTTTCTTCGTATGAGATGCATCACTTTTTTTTCTTTTTTTTTTTGTTATTTTTTTCTCTCTCCCTAAATGATGACAAGTTTGTTATTTGCCATTTATTATTTGTAGCTGAATGTTGTCATTTGTTAATGCCAACAAATGTTTGTCAATAATCTAGAACACTACATTTTCTTTTAAGTCATTAATACTTTGTTTGGTCTTTTGATGTAAGACACGAGCTATTACTTTTCTTTATATTATATAGTTGGCTTGATTTTATATTTGTTTTCTTTTTAGTAGTATGGTTTGACAGTGATGGTTATAATTATAATTACTATTTTTTTCTTTTTTTTTGTATGAATTACTCGGATTGAGTCCAAATGGGACTCCCTTTTCCATCGCCTTGCATTCTAGTTGGGCCAAACCCAACACCCCTTACCGAGTCGACTAGGTTCATCGAAGGCTGATTGCCAGAGGAAGCTGTCATTTGTTTTAGAAGCAAAATTACAAGTTTTCAATATCGAAAATATGCAGCAGATCAAAAGTTGAAGAGATCTGGGCCAAAAGGCCCACCCTTATTTTTAAGAAGTCGTATTTTATTATTTTGGGCCTAAGCCCTTGTCATTTTATTTATTATTATTTCTGTTAGAAGTTTAGGACAGGTGAAAGAATTAGGCCTAAGGCCTAAAGATAAAAAAAAATATCTTTCTTTCATGTTGGTTTAGGACAGGTGCAGGTGACTCAACTGGGCCAAAGGCCCAAAATAAAAATGGGCCCAAATACTGGTCCAGGCGGACAGGAAACCAAATTTGGGCCCAAGCCTCTCTCTTTTATTTCACCGTGTTTGTTTACTCGTTATTGTCTGCTATTAATCTTAAGGTTTTAAAAAAAATTCAAATCTCCAAAAGACACCCATTTTGAATTAATTATGTAACTAAATTATTCATTTTTTTACTTGATTTAAATAAATAAATAAGTTTACAAAATACTTCATTCAGATAATATTCCAATATTTTTCTATTTCTCCCTTAAAATGGTCCTAACTACAAAATAGTTCAATTTTGTATTTCAAGCTAAGTTAAAATTATTTTAGCCAAATAATTAATCACTGGATAACCGCGTATTAGCGGACATTTCGGGTGCTTTAAATCCCTTTCCGAAATTCTAATAAGAACCCCGAACCCCTTTTAAGTTTTCATTATATTTTCTGTTTTTGTCTTTTGAAAACAATAGTTTTCTTAATTTTACTTTAAAAATTAAGTGGCGACTCTTAAAACCAGTCTAAATTATTATTTTTAAATAAAACAATATGTTTATGAAGTATCAAGATGATGATCTGACAAGATCATTATCGAATGATAAATCTAATAGGGGAAATAAATTATGCAAACTAGATTAAATTATGAAGACAGGGAAACAAGTGCAACATAGTATGTCCATCTTCAACAATCTATCTCCGAGGAATCATCAAAACATTGGCGATAGTCAACTCTACAACAGAACTACAAAAGATTTCCCAGAGGAGCCTCAAAACTTACAAAAATCTACCCCGAAAGTTTTTGATGGTTAATTAGTACAATTTCTTGGAACATCAGAGGTATAGGATCAAAAGGATGTCTTGAGAGACTCCAAACTTTGAAACACCAATACCACTTGCCTCTCATCTTCCTACAGGAACCTATGGTGGACAGTGAAAAAATCAAAAAATTCTAAAGAAAGCTTGAAATGCACCATGCTTTTTACAATTCCTCCAACAAAATTTGGCTTCTCTGGACCAATGACATCAACATTATTATTCTTCAAGACAAAGAACAACATGTCCACATCAAAGTAAGTCATAGTAGTTGTCTTTGTTTCATTCTCACCGTTGTATATGCTAAATGCTCAGAGGATTTGAGAAAGGAATTATGGACAGACTTAAGAACCATGGCTACAAATCTCCAAGACCGCTGGGGAGTTACTGGCGACTTCAATATAATCATCAATAGAGAAGAAAAAATTAGAGGGAGACCTCACATGATGGAAGGGAGTATTGATTTTATTGAATGCCTCAATGAATGCGGACTACAGGATGCTGGATTCACCAGTTCCAAAGTGATATGGTGTGACAACAGAGACCCTCCCAACACCATCTGGAAAAGACTTGATAGACTAGTCTTTAACACCAACTGGTTTGATGCCCTTAACAATACCTCCGTTACTCATTTATCTAGATCTTGCTCTGACTATGCCCATCTTTTATTAAATCTTCTCCATGAAAACATTCAAGGCATCAAGTACTTCAAGTTCTTTAATTTCTGGACTGAACATCCAGACTTCTTAACTACTGTTCATAATAGTTGGGATGTTCATATCCATGGTAACCCTCTATACATTCTCTAACGAAAGATCATAAACACTACCAAAACTCTTAGTACCTGGTCCAGAAACACTTTTGGAGATATTTATGAAGAGCCTAAAAGATTGGAGACTTTGATCAGGGAACTAGATGATACTTGCCTCACTAATAATACTCCTGAGAATAAGTGTGAACTCTCCAAATGCAAAGCTGAATTCATAAGATATCTCAAAATTCAAGATTCTATCTTGAGCCAGAAAGCTAGAGTTAAGTGGTTCAATGAGGGGGATGCCAACGCTGCTTATTTCTATGCCACTATCAAAGACAGAAGAATGAGCTTGACTATTAGAAGGATTCGAGACGAGAATAATAATTGGTTGGAAGGAAATGAAACTATTGCAAAAGGGGCCGTAAACTTCTATCAAAACTTGTTTTCCCATGAACCTAGCGCCAGTGACTACAATGCTCTTGGTTGTATAAAGAGTTGTATCTCGAATGATGATAACAATATGATCAATGATATTCCTTCATTACAAGAAGTTATTGACATAGTTTTTTTCAATTGATGCCAATAGTTCACCCGGGCCTGATGGGCTAAGTGGGATGTTTTACGATAAATATTGGAATATTATCTCCAGTGATGTTCATAATGCGGTTAAAGCCTTTTTTTGAGGACCTATTCTCACAAAATTCACACACACACTTGCATTGTCATGGTCCCCAAAATAGATCACCCCCAAAGCTTTTCAGACCTCAGACCCATTAGCCTCTGCAATGTTTCTTCTAAAACCATCTCCAAAATCCTTAACTCCAAACTTTCCAGTATTCTTCCTAAAATCATCTCCAAAAATCAAAGTGGTTTCATAAAGGGGAGGTCCATCTCTGAAAATATTCTTCTAGCTCAGGAGATCATTAGTGATATCCACAAACCCAGCAGGGGAGGCAATGTAGTCATAAAACTTGATATGACTAAAACGTATGATAGAGTTTCTTGGAGCTTTTTTGGGACGATTCTAAAGAAACTAGGCTTTAATGACCAGTGGGTCAATCTCATCCACAACTATATTTCCCATAAATGGTACTCTGTACTAAGTAATGGAAGAAGACATGGGTTTTTTCAATCTGAAAAGGGTCTTAGACACGGAGATCCTCTTTCTCCGTCTCTCTTTATTCTTAGTGATGAAATTTTATCTCTAATGATGAACCATCTTCATAATGTTATTGGTTATAATAGTTTCTATATGAAAGTTAATTGTCCTACAGTTAATCATCTTTCTTTTACAGATGATACCATTCTCTTTTGCAATGGGAACAAGAGATCCATGTGAATGGTCCTGAATACTTTGGCTGCTTATGAAAAGATCTCAGGACAACTCATCATCAATAAAAGTAAGAGTTATTTTTTGATGAATTCTCAGACCAAATTAGTCACAATCAACAAGATGAAAAGAATCATTGGAATGAGATATCAACAATTCCCATCAAGTATTTGGGGTGTCCTTTGACCACTGGTAGGAAGAAAATAGAGTATTATTCTGATACAGTGAACAAAGTGGTAGGAAGTATTAGAGGGTGGCACACCAAGTTCATCTCCATTGGTGGGAGGGCTATCCTTATTAGACATGTTTTTCTTGCTCTTCCAATTCATTTGTTTGCTGCTATTAATCCTCCAAAGAGAACTTTGGAGCTCATTGAGAAATTGGTGGCTAGATTTTTTGGTCAGGCCAAGATAATGGTAATAAACATCACTGGGCAGCATAGAAGAGCCTTTATTACCCCTACAATGAAGGAGGTGCAGATTTCAAAAGCCTAACTGATACTTGCAAAGCTTTTAAAGCAAAACAGTGGTGGACCATGAGAACGACTAATTCTTTATGGAGCTCATTCATGAGCTAAATATTATGATAAAGTTCACCCTACTACTACAAGTTGGAACAAAGGGAACTCCCAGATTTGGAAAGATATTCGTTATATCAAAGAGGAAATGGAGCGGTATATAGTCTGGAATATTGGTAAAAGAGAAGTCTCATTTTGGTTGGATAATTGGTGCTTTCTTGGACCTATCTACAAAACATTCGAGACTGAAGTACAGCTAAATGATATTATAACTTTTGGAACTGGAACTATCTCAATACTCAGCTCCCCGAGAACATCAAAGTGGTGCTCAACTCCATAGAGATCAAGATTGATAGAAATATCAATGACAAAGCCATTTGGAGCCTATCTAACTCGGGGAAATTTAGCATTGGTTCTACTTGGAGGTTTATCAGGGAAAAAAGAGATCCAAATCCAATCAATTGCAACCTATGGAAAAAAAGATGTTCCTTTTAAAATGTCCTTCCTTTTGTGGAGAGCTATTAGTAACAAGCTATCGACTGACAACAGGGTTGTAAGACTTGGGATTACTCTCAACCCACAATGTTACTGTTGCAGTCTTTCTACCACAAGAACTGAGCATGAAGATGTCAAACATTTAATCTGTTAAAGGGACCTAGCTAAGAAGATCTAGAGAAAGTTTACAGGACCCCTGAGCATTGGATTTAGAAGTGACAACCTCAGCTTGATCCTACCAAGTTGGTAGAACCACAAATCCAATAGCCATATACCACCAATTTCATTTCCAAGAACCTACCTCCGATTATTTGTTGGGAGCTATGGAAGTCAAGATGTAGCAACAAATTTGAGGGGACTAAGCCCTTACTTTATAGAACTGGTACTAATATCACAAATTGTATTGTGCAGGTTATCAAGAAACAATTTAACAGAGTCAAAAGTAATGACAACTTGAGCAGTATTTGTCAAGCTTGTGATGCGGTTGTCCAATACAATACAAGTATTCCAGTGGCATGGAACAAACCTCCTTCTTTTAGAGTCAAACTCAATAGAGATGGTAGTTGCATAAAGGGGCAGTGTGGAGGAGGGGGAATCATCAGAGATCAAGAGGGGAATTTCATTTTTGCCTACACTATATCCCTAGGAGCTGGAACTAGCAACATTGCAGAAGCTAAGGCTATGGTTTTTGGACTGAAATGGTGTGCTGGCAAAGGTTTTGATATGGTGATAAGTGAAACTGATTCTCTGCTACTAGCCAAGTGTTCCATAAAATAGTGGAAACCTCCTTGAAAAATCTACAACCAAATAAAAGAGATCCAGAAGATGATTGAAGATCACGACTTCAATATCAACCATTGCTTCAAAGAAGCAAGTAGACTAGAGGACAGTCTAGCAATGCTATGTCATAAATTTGTAGGAGTGAAGACCTNGACTTGATAGACTAGTCTTTAACACCAACTGGTTTGATGCCCTTAACAATACCTCAGTTACTCATTTATCTAGATCTTGCTTTGACCATGCCCATCTTTTATTAAATCTTTTCCATGAAAACATTCAAGGCATCAAGTACTTCAAGTTCCTTAATTTCTGGACGGAACATCCAGACTTCTTAACTGCTGATGCGGTTGTCCAATACAATACAAGTATTCCAGTGGCAAGGAACAAACCTCCTTCTTTTAGAGTCAAACTCAATAGAGATGGTAGTTGCATAGAGGGGTAGTGTGGAGGAGGGGGAATCATCAGAGATCAAGAGGGGAATTTCATTTTTGCCTACACTATATCCCTAGGAGCTGGAACTAGCAACATTGCAGAAGCTGAGGCTATGGTTTTTGGACTGAAATGGTGTGCTGGCAAAGGTTTTGATATGGTGATAAGTGAAACTGATTCTCTGCTACTAGCCAAGTGTTCCATAAAATAGTGGAAACCTCCTTGAAAAATCTACAACCAAATAAAAGAGATCCAGAAGATGATTGAAGATCACGACTTCAATATCAACCATTGCTTCAAAGAAGCAAGTAGACTAGCGGACAGTCTAGCAATGATATGTCATAAATTTGTAGGAGTGAAGACCTTCAATCTCTTCTGTGAACTTCCCAGTAACATAAGAGGTCTGGTCCATATGGACAAACGGAGCTTACCAACATTTAGGAGTAAACCGACAAAACTTGCCAACATCATATATGATCCTCCTTGATCTCCCAACCAATTATCTCTTGTTTTACGTAGGAATAGAGTGTTAGTCTCATCTCTATGATCATGTACAAAGTTTGGGATGCCAAGCTCAAATTGTAACTTTTTGCATATCAATGATCAAAGGACTTTTAATTTTAAAAAAATAAAAATTAGAGAATGTTTGGTATTGCTAGTAAAAATTGATTATTTCTAGAAGCACTTTTCTAAACTAACTTTTTAGAAAAGTGCTTTTGAAAAAAAAAACAATTTGTGTTTGACTAATTCATTTGAAAAGTACTTTTGATAAACAAATTGTGGTTGGCTAATCTTTTTTAAAAAGTGTTGTCAGAGTCAAATTATGAAAAATGGTAAGTATTAATGTACATTTAGTATTAAAGTTATTTTATAGAGAGAAAATATTTTAAATATTTATACAAAAATTTTATTTAAATTAAATTAAAATGTACATATTTAAATTTTCAATCAATATTACTCGTATATACATAAATAAATAAAATATTAATATAATATTAACATGATGGTTAAATATAATTAAAATATCAAGCAAAATAAATTTTAAAAATGGATAAACTACATTATTTGATGTAACACCCTGTATCCTAGATAAACCAAAATGCAGATTTTGAGAAGTTGCAGGTGCAACCCATGGTTGCCATCCACGAACCGTAGGTCAGACCACGGCCCGTGTTGGTGGTCCGTGGTTCACCACTGCAACCCTTCCCAAAACCCAGATCAGAAATCGGCTAAGTCTCGACCCACGGACAAACCCATGGTCCGTAGGTCAGACCACGGTCCGTAGGTCAGACCACGGTCCGTGGTCTGTGTCCGTGGATCAAGGCCCCCTTTACCCAGCCTCTGATGCAAATGACAGCCGACCAGCACGAACCGTCATTCTAACCATGGTCCATAGGTCCCGTCCATCGATCACTCCGATAGCAGTTAAATCAGGGGTCTTTTTATCTTTTCCTATTTCATTGGATCCCTAAGCTACGTCGTTTAGACCCTAAATTATGAGGTTTTAGTCAGTTTAAGCCTAGAAACATAACTAGAACTTGCCTAAGTCAAATCAGACTCCACATTTAGCTCATGTGGTTTTATTATCGATTATTAGTAGCTCCCACAGTTCAGTCAGATCCTATTGCATTGACCATTTATCAGTAAATCAAGTATTCAGTTTCAGCATGTTATAAATTGGTCACTGCATTCATTTATCTCAGCATTCAGTATCTATATCATGTTCAGATTATGTCATTGCTTATTTGCTTTGTTCAGTTATATGTTATTTTGGCTGTATTTTATCCTGCATGCTCAGTACCTTTCAAGTACTGACGCATACGTGCGCTACATCTTTTTGTGATGTAGGTTCAGGTTCTCAGCATCCAGATTACGCTTAGATCGGTTCCTGATCTCCATTTCAGCAGAATCAGTGGTGAGTCCTCATTCTCCGAGGACAATAGTTATAAATCTCTTTTCAGTATTATTTTTAGTCCTTTAGTTTCAATTTTGCTAGATTTAGCTAGGGTCTGTCCCAACATTTCTAGTTAGTTAGAGGCTATTTTCAGACATAGTTAGATTAAACTTAGTATTGAGTTAATATCATCTTTGTATTAAACTCATCAGTTATCATTTATCTCATTTATAGCATATGGGTATTCCCCATCTTTTCATTTTTATTTATGATTTAGCTTCGGCATCAGTTTATTATCTTTAGTATGCTCATGATCAAGACATCAGAGTTAGCTTGGGATTATTTTTGGTCTTAGGTCCCGTGTCCGCGTCTCGGGGGTAGTCTCGAGGCGTGACATACTTGGTATCAGAGCACTAGGTTTAAGTGTCCTAGGATGTCTGAAAAACCGCACTAAGTAGAGTCATTTTCATGGGTGTGAACTGCACCACATCTAATGAAAGGGAGGCTACAAAGTGTTTTAGGAAATCTTCATTTTCTTGTTACTCTTATTGTGCGTAAGGTATGATCTAAATTCCATTCTAACTCGACATTCTACGTTTCAGTGATCATGCCTCTTCGTAGAGCTAATGTCGGGAATGTGAATGCCAGGAACGCAAACGCATCTCCTCCAGTCCCTGATGAAGAAGTGTCGAATGTAGAATTTAGGAACTCTATTCAGAGGTTGCCTCAGAGTGTAGCCAACCAGAACAATCAGCGAGTTCAAGTTCCGGTAAATGTCAATATTGGGTCAGCTGCAGCTAGGGTGCTATACTTTTTTAGGATTAATCCTCTAGAGTTCTTAGGATCGCAAGTTGGAGAAGATCCCCAAAACTTCATTGATGAGGTCAAGAAGATCTTTGAAGTGATGCAGGTAACTGGGAATGATCGGGTTGAGTTACCATCTTACCAACTTAACGATGTGGCTCATATCTGGTATACTCAGTGGAAGGAGAACAGGGGTACAAATGCAGCTCCTATTACTTGGGATTGTTTCAGCAAAACCTTTCTGGATAGGTTTTTCCCCATAGAGTTGAGAGAAGCAAGGGCCTAAGAATTTATAAACTTAAAGCAGGGTAACATGACTGTTGAAGAGTATGGGCTCAAGTTTAACCAACTCTCCAGGTATGCTCCTCACATGGTTGCTGATTCCAGGGCTCAGATGAATAAGTTTCTGTATGGGGTGTCAGACTTATTAAAAATAGAGTGCAGAAATGCTATGTTGTTGGGAGACATGAACATCTCTAGGCACATGACTCATGCTCATCAGATTGAGGGTGATAAGCTTAGGGAACATGCTAAGGAGACTACGAAAGCAAGAATAGGTAACTACGAGTATTCCCAACAAAAATTGGGTGGTGGAAATCGCTCGCAGTTTCAACAGAAGTCTTCGACTCCAGCCCCTTCATCAGCTAGTGTTCCATCACGATCAGAAAGGTAGGGCGTCAGGCTCTAAGTCTCAAGGTAGTGTTTCAAGCACCAAAACTTACCCAACTTGCCCGAAATGTAGTAAGAACCATCCGGGCGAGTGCCTTGCAGGTAAGGAAGGATGTTTTAGGTGTGGTCAGTCTGGTCATAGATTGAAGGATTGTCCTTCTAGACAGGATCAACGAGGAAATAATGGTTGAGCTCAGTCTACAACTTCAGCAGCACCAGCAGGTCGCCCGACTCAGCAGGGTAACTCATCTGGTACAGGTGGCGGATAGTGCCAAAACAAGCTCTATGCTCTTCAGGCTCGTCAAGATCAGGAAGATTCTCCTGATGTAGTCACTGGTACGTTATGAGTCTTTGATCTTGATGTTTATGCATTGTTAGATCCAGAGGCTACTTTGTCTTTTGTAACTCCTTACATATCAGTCCAATTCAGTGTTAGCCCAGAAAACTCTTTCAGAACCCTTCTTAGTCTCTATTCCAGTCGGTGACCCAGTTATAGCTAGACGGGTATACATAAATTGCCCTGTCACAGTCTCTCAGAAAGTCACCTCAGCAGATCTTGTAGAGTTAGAAATGGTAGATTTCGATGTCATTCTAGGCATGAATTGGTTACATTCCTGTTATGCCTCAGTTGATTGTAGAACTAGGATTGTTCGTTTTCAGTTTCCAGAAGAACCAATCCTAGAATGGAAGGGTAGTAGCTTAGCACCTATGGGTCGATTCATTTCTTACCTTAAGGCCAGAAAGATGATCTCTGAGGGTTACTCTATCATCTAGTTCGGGTTAAAGATTCAAGCTCCGAAACCCCAATTCTTGAGTCAGTTCCAGTGGTTAATAAGTTTCCAGAAGTGTTTCCAGAAGATCTTCCCGGAGTCCCTCCCGATAGGAAAATCGACTTTGGAATTGATCTCCTTCCAGATACCCAGCCTATCTCTATTCCTCCTTACAGAATGGCTCCAGCTGAGCTTAAAGAATTGAAAGAGCAACTGAAAGACCTTTTAGATAAGGGCTTCATCAGATGTAGTATTTCGCCATGGGATGCACCAGTGTTGTTCATAAAGAAAAAAGATGGTTCTCTCAGAATGTGCATTGACTATAGGCAGTTGAACAAAGTCACAATCAAGAATAAGTATCCCATCCCCAGGATTGATGACTTGTTCGACCAACTTCAGGGTACTAGTCATTTCTTAAAGATAAACCTCAGATCAGGTTATCATCATCTTAAAGTCAGAGATAGTGACATTTCGAAGACAGCCTTTAGAACTCGGTATGGTCATTATGAATTTGTAGTCATGTCATTTGGACTAACCAATGCTCCTGCAGCTTTCATGGATTTGATGAATAGAGTGTTCAAGCAGTACTTGGACTTGTTCGTTATCATCTTTATTGAGAATATCCTCATTTACTCTAGGAATGAGGAAGAACATGCGAGTCATTTGAGAGTTGTTCTGCAAACTCTCAAAGATCGCCATTTATTTGCAAAATTTAACAAATGCGAGTTTTGGTTACAATTAGTTTCCTTCCTTGGGCATATTGTGTCTAGTGAAGGAATTCTAGTAGAATCCCAGAAGATAGAAGCAGTGAAACAATGGCCCAGACCTACCTCTGCTACAGATATCAGAAGTTTCTTAGCTCTAGTAGGCTATTACAGACGGTTAGTGGAAGGATTTTCATCCATAGCCTCACCATTGACTAGGTTGACTCAGAAGATGGTCAAGTTCCAGTGGTCAGATGATTGTGAGAAAAACTTTGCAGAACTAAAAACTAGGTTGACTACAACTCTTGTCTTGACTCTACCAGAGGGTTCAGATGGTTATGTGATCTATTGTGATGCATCCAGGGTCAGCCTAGGTTGTGTATTGATGCAACGGGGTAAGGTTATAGCTTATGCTTCTAGACAAATTAAGGTACATGAGAAGAATTATTCGACTCATGACCTTGAGCTTGCAGCAGTGGTGTTTGCACTCAAGATTTGGAGACACTACTTGTATGGTGTTCATGTAGATGTGTTCACAGACCAAAAGAGCCTCTAGTATGTATTCACCCAGAAAGAGTTGAATCTTCGCCAGAGAAGGTGGCTTAAGTTCCTCAAGGATTATGATATGAGTATGTATTACCATTCCGGTAAGGCGAATGTAGTAGCAGATGCTCTTAGCAGATTATTCATGGGTAGTGTAGCACATGTTGAGGAAGAAAGAAGAGAGCTAGCAAAGGATGTGCATAGACTTGCTCACCTAGAAGTTCTTCTTATGAGCATATCAGATGGTGGTGTATCGGTTAAAAATGGGGCAGAATATTCTTTGGTAGTGGAAGTTAAGGAAAAGTAAGACATCGATCCGATATTACTTGAACTCAAGGGTGCAGTCCACCAACAGAGAGTTGAGGTTTTCTCCCAAGGGGGGAGATGGTGTGTTTCGCTACCAGGGTCGATTATGTGTTCGTAATGTGGGCGAGTTGAGACAATATATTCTTGCAGAGGCCCATAACTCCAAATATTCTATTCATCCAGGTGCGACTAAGATGTAACACGATCTGCGGGAAGTCTATTGGTGGAATGGTATGGAAAGATATATAGCATATTTTGTGGCTAAGTTCCCCAATTGCCAACAAGTCAAGGTAGAACATCAAAAACCAGGAGGTATGACTCAAGAGATTGACATTCCTACTTGGAAGTTGAAGTGATCAACATGGACTTCATCACAGGTTTACCTCGTCCTCGTAGACATCATGACTCAATTTGGGTGATTGTTGATAGACTTATTAAGTCTTCTCGCTTTTTGGCGGTCAAGACTACAGATTTTGCGAAGGATTATGCCAAGCTTTACATTAATGAGATTGTGAGGTTGCATGGGGTTCCTTTGTCTATCACCTCAAATAGAGGTCCTCAGTTTACCTCTCTTTTCTGGAAGTCATTTTAGAAGGGTCTTGTTACTCAGGTTAATCTTAGCACAGCATTTCATCCGCAGACAGATGGGCAGGTAGAGCGTACCTTTCAAACCTTAGAGGACATGTTCAGAGCTTGTGTGATCGACTTCAAGGTATTTGGGATGATCACCTTCTTCTTATAGAGTTTGCCTACAATAATAGTTACCATTCCAACATTCAGATGGCCCCTTATGAGGCATTGTATGGGCGTAGATGTAGATCTCATGTGGGCTGGTTTGAAGTAGGTGAAGCAGCCTTGATAGGGCCATATTCAGTCCATTATGCTATGGAAAAAGTGAAACTCATCAGAGATAGACTTAAGACAGCCTATAGTCACCAGAAATCTTACGCAGATGTAAGGACAAGGGAACTAGAGTTCCAAGTTGATGATTGGGTTTTCCTGAAGGTGTCACCTATGAAGGGGGTGATGAGGTTTGGAAAGAAAGGGAAGCTCAGTCCCAGATATGTAGGCAATTATCGGATCTTGAAAAGGATTGGTAAAGTATCTTATGAGTTAGAGTTGCCAGTAAATTTGGTAACAGTGCATCCAGTCTTCCATATTTCACTATTGAAGAAGTGTGTGGGTGATCCAGCATCCGTGGTGCAATTAGAGAGTGTGGCTATGAAAGATAAACTCTTGTATGAGGATGTACTAGTTGAGATTCTCGATCATTAGGTTAGAAGGTTGAGAAACAAAGAAGTCGCTTCAGTCAAGGTTTTGTGGGGAAGTTAGTCTGTAGAGGGAGCTACTTGGGAAGCAGAAGCAGCCATGAAGTCCATGTATCCTCACCTCTTTCCTTTCGATTCCATTCCAGCTTGAGGTAATAGCTCCTCTTCAGTTTTTCAGTCATTCATGCCCTAATTCAATCTTACTATTTTGTTCCTTCAGCCAGCCTTACATTTTCAACATATTTGCATGTTCTTGGAACTCAGTTCAGTCACAAATCAGTTTCTAGCACTTAGTGGTAGGGATTTCAGCTTCTTCCCTCCATAGTCATCTAGTTTAGTCTTCATTCGAGGATGAATGATCCCAAGGGGGAGATAATGTAACACCCCACATCCAAAACAAACTAAAAATGCAGATTTTGAGATGTTTCAGGTGCAACCCAAAGTTGCCACCCACGGATCGTAGGTCAGACCACGCCCCGTGCTGGTGGTCTATGGTTCACCAATGCAACCCCTCCCCAAACCCAGCTCAGAAAATCGAATAACTCTCGACCCACGGACAGACACACGGTCCGTAGGCCAGACCACGGTCTATGGTCTGTGTCCGTGGATCGAGGCCCCTTTTACCCAGCCTCTGACGCAAACGACTACCGACCAGCACGGACCATCGTTCGATCCACAATCCGTAGGTCTAATCATTCGTGAAGGCAAACAGTCAATTAGGGGGAAATTGCAAATTGGGTCAACTTCAAATGGTCATAACTCCCAGTACAAAAGGAATTATGTGTCCCACGACCTATGATATGATAGATAATTGAATCCTCTTTCCAACACCACCAATTTTGCTAAATCCAACCTCCGAGTAAAATGTTATGCTCGTTTTAGTGAAGCCCTATCAGGCAGACTTGACCTACGACCCCAATCTACGGACCGTAGGTTGACCTACTGCCCGTACGTCCCGTATGTTGGTCACTACGACAGCAAGTAAGTCAGGGGTCTTTAGTCTTTTCCTATTTCGTTGGACCCTTAAGCTACGTCGTTTAGACCCTAAATTATGAGGTTTTAGTTAGTTTAAGCCTAGAAACATAACTTAGAAAAATTAGAGCGTAAGAGGAGAAGAGAAGTCAAGAACCCTAGTTCAAGAATGCAACAAGGTTCCATTAGTTCCAGCCCCAAAATTTGAAGATTTCTCCGTGAAATTCATCACCAGGTATGTGGGATTTCACTAGTGGGTTCCTTTCACCCATTATGTCCCTAGTGTTCAGTCAGTTTCTTGATTCCATTTTTATGACTAGACCTAGGTTTCTTGAATGTTAGAATTATTGGGTTCTTAGCTGTTAAAATGGTCCAAATCAAATTAGTATGTTATTATTTAGTTTAATGCATGAATTTCAGAACCCTAGCTATGTATTTCTTTAGTTCTTGAATTACACATGCTAGGTAAGATATTTCAGTTATTCAGTTATTTATGCCTCAGTTATTAATGCATCAATATCAGTTTAATTGTTGCATACTCAGTTTACATGTTCAGTTTGAGCTATCNTCTTTTTGTGATGTAGGTTCAGGTTCTCAGCATCCAGATCACGCTTAGATCGGTTTCCGATCTCCATTTCAACAGAATCAGTGGTGAGTCCTCATTCTCCGAGGACAATAGTCATGAGTCTCTTTTCAGTATTATTTTTAGTCATTTAGTTTCAGTTTTGCTAGATTTAGCTAGAGCCTGTCCCAACATTTCTAGTCAGTTAGAGGCTATTTTCAGACATAGTTAGATTCAGCTTAGTATTGAGTTAATATCATATTTGTATTCAACTCATCAGTTATCATTTATCTCAGTTATAGCATATGGGTATTCCCCATCTTTTTATTTTTATTTATGATTTAGCTTCCGCATCAGTTTATTATCTTTAGTATGCTCATGATTAGGCTAGTAGGGTTAGCTTGGTATCACTTGTGATCCTAGGTCCCGTGTCCACGTCTCGGGGACAGTCTCGGGGCGTGACATTAGACATACATCACTATCATATATATTAATTTTAACTCTACTTTCAAACAATTACATATATTACCACTTTTAATATGTTATACCATATATTATTGAAAGATACAATTAAATACTCACATCTCTTAAAATTAGGATTAATGAATTGTCTTTCCATTTAAATTTCACAATTAACATTTTAATAACAATCAAATACGTTCTCCATCATCAACTTCCCCCAATCTTCAACCCTATCAGTATCTCTCCCTCCACTAATTAACGAGTAGTCAACCATTTATTTCTAACAATCAAGTATAGTTCATATATTTACTGCAAAGAGGATGACTTTAATGACAATTTATGTTATGTTCTAGTTGTTTGTTTGTATTTGTTTGTATTACCTTGCTCCATCAAATAACCCTGGTATGAATTTGCTCAATGTCACTTTTGATGGTACTGAAAATGGAAATGGTGGATAGGTGTTTTGATCTCTCTCTCAGCTAAGCATAAGCTAGGTTTTTATCACTGGAGGTTGTAAAGCTATCCAGGTTCATCCTTGCTTGATCATTGGAGAAGATGATATGGTGATTGTGTGGCTTATAAACTCCCTTAGCAGAGACATCTCAGAGAGTGATTTACTTTCAAACTACGAAGGATTAGTGGACTGAGCTTGAGGAACGCTATGGACAAGCAGATGGTGCTAGGGTGTTTCAACTGCAATGAGATATCAACAATATTAGTCAAGAGACTTCAGATAGTGCAGTTTATTTGACTAAACTTAAGAGAATTTCTCAGTACCTTTATGATTTATCGTTGTGATTGTGATTGCAGAGTAAAAATACACAATGTTAATATGAATGAGGATCAACAACTTATTCAATTTTTAATGGTTTTCAGTGATGTCTACACTGGTATCCGAGGTAACATTCTTGTGATGAAACCACTTCATTCAACTGCACATGTTGTCACAACCCAGACCGTCGTGATTGGCACCCACACTAACCCTCCGGTGGGAGAACCATTACTACAACCCAAACTAACAACTCAACTAAAATACTAAGGCATTTAAAGATACGAAAGCAGGTTTAAATGCTAATGAAAAGAAATAAGGAGTTCCCATAAACTCCAAACAAAAGTTTAACAACCAAAACAATGCGGAATAACACCTAGAACCTGAAAGTCANTGTGATTGCGGAGTAAAAATACACAATGTTAATATGAATAAGGATCAACAACTTATTCAATTTTTAATGGTTCTCAGTGATGTCTACACTGGTACCCGAGGTAACATTCTTATGATGGAACCACTTCATTCGACTGCACATGTTGTCACGACCTAGACCGTCGTGATTGGCACCCACACTAACCCTCTGGTGGGAGAACCATTACTACAACCCAAACTAGCAACTCAACTAAAATACTAAGGCATTTAAAGATACGAAAGCAGGTTTAAATGCTAATGAAAAGAAATAAGGAGTTCCCATAAACTCCAAACAAAAGTTTAACAACCAAAACAATGCGGAATAACACCTAGAACCTGAAAGTCAATGTACCAAAACATCTAAGGCTCAACCATAAGTCTAAACAAGAAGGGGTACAACCCCATACTAAACATAAAAAATCTAAGGAACTAGTCTAAGTCCGAAAATGCGGACATAAACAGAAAGAGAACTCATGGCAGCCCGGAAGAACTGGCTCACCCTTGAATTCGAACGATCACTGATATTCTAAACAAGGTCTGTCAATAGTTGTTTGAAGATGCACTGTACTCAACAAAGAAAGAGCAAGTGCATTATTAGTACACAATCACCGTGTACTAGTAAGATCACACAACTATCTCACTAAGTGCAACATACATAAGCCATTACAATATAACAATAACATGCATACACCGAACATATACAATATCAATATCATTTTCGAACAACGTGCAATTTCACAATTCTCAAGATATATAGTTATGTCAAGTCAATGATCCTCTCATGGAGCCCACACCAAAACTGTTAGTGTACCGGTACGTGGTACCCGTTCCAAGTTAGCGTGTTGGATCGTGACACCCGTTCCAATATTTATGTCGTACGTGGCAGCCGATCCCAGTTAGTGTGTTGGAACGCAACACACGATCCATTCAACAAGCCATAATCACAATCACAAGTATATTATCAAAATCATACAATCAAGTCATGATTCATGGCAATCATCATTCATCTATCCTCATTTACAATTAGTGTGATCAATAATACAACATTTCCATACATACATGTATTATAATGAAGCAAGAACAAACATACATCACAAAACATGAAATCACAACCATCACCTACCTCAAATAAAGCTTGAATCCCCTAAAAAACTTGATCCTTCCCTTTTCAGATTCTTTCCGCTTGTTCTTGGTCTACAAATAATCATAATAACACGAGAATCAATAAACGATGTCTAATTACCCAGATTAAAGTCAACACTATCAATCCTAGATCAAACCCATGATCCCAATATCCAAAATTAAGGCTTTTCCCACCATCCAAACAGTTCCAAAACCCTTCCCCAACAATAATTACCCACGAAACTAAGTTCTACGGATCGAAAAATGGATTTGAAGAGTGAAAATCTTACCTTTAGCCTTAAGAATGGTGAAAAATGGTCAAGAACTTGCTTGGGGTCGTCTCCTAGCTCTCAAAGTCAAAAAGTGCAGAATAAAACATTTTCGGAGTTTATTTCTGACTTAATCGTGATTGTCCCGCCACAGAGGTCCTCACCCCGCTACAGCGGGTCCACCTTAGCGGCACAAAATCCCGCCATAGCGGCTTGCATGGAACAGAGAGCTAAATAAAGAATTTTCATACCCCCATTTCACAACACACCTTCATCCCATGTCACTCAGAAACTACCCTCTCATGCTAAGATCTATTTCGGGAGTTCTATTCGCCCGAATTCAATTTCGTAAAGTCGTACGGGTTCCTTAACGTCTTAGCTATATATTCATATGATCAAAGTCATAATTGGATCTCCCAATTGTTACCAGATTTCTCTAGACCTCACTGACTCCGTTTTTGTTCAAATCTGGACTAGGTTGAGAAATTCCAAGTTACTACGAAAAAGTTTTCCGGCCCAAAGCTTTTCCCCGATGGCATTTCTATAACGACAGAAGACGATCGTTACACATGCCTATTCTAATGTTCTCCATGAAGAATCACAAAGGGAGGTACATGCTCAACATACTCTTGGTATTGAATCTTTTTCTTTTTGCAGTATTGAACAATGTTCAATGAATCTAGTCAAACAAGGAAATACAGGAATGTTGCTCAAAACATTAAGGCTGCTGCTAGGAAATTCGAGCAATTTTGTAAGTATTGCAAAAAATCAGGTCTTGTTAAGGAAGAATGCTATAAATTGGTGGGCTATCCTGCTTATTATAAGTTTATAAGATTAGGAAGGGAGTTTTTCCTAACTAATCTATCAACAGTGCTATTGGAGAGTAGGATAACACTATAGGGCTTGATGCTCATGCAGTTTTTAATCTCAATTCTGGACAAGATTTCTCTGAGACACAGTGTGACCAATTGATTCAAATGTTCCGACCTGTTCAAGAAGGAATTGGAGCATCAACTCCTAATGTCACTGCCAGTGCAAATCTGGCCAGTATGCAGTACTCTTATATTATTTTTACCTCTTTTTATTCTAAGAACCGTTTTTGTAGCTGTGTTAATAGAATTCATAATCTCTATATATACATAAAATATTAAGGAGGTTCAAGTGAACACCCTCCCTATGCCCTAGATCCACCCTGCTCCTGCGACACTCATAATTTTTTTAATCCAACAAAAGTCAAAACTATCCAAATGCTTTCTGTTAGCATGAAAATGTTTTTTTTTTCTACAAAAGATTGTGAAAAGTAATATATCATCTATCCTTATTTATATGAAACACTCCCATTTTAGTCTGTTGAAATAGGAATGCAACTTTTTAATATTTTAAAATAAATTTGATTTTAAATTCCCATTTACCTTTAATGTGGTGATTTAATAATCATAAATATCTAAAATAATTTTCAAACATAAATTTCAAAATTCTTTATTTATTCCTTTAAACTCCAATACACCATAAATTGGGAAGGAGGGAATGATAAACTCCAAAGCTAGTTTTAAATGTACTCCTTCCGTCTAATAAACACCTAAAAATAAACAAAACTAACAACTTCAAGAAGTACTAATACCTCTAACCTCATAATAAAAAAGAGTTGGTAGTCTTCAAGAAAACTATGTAAGAGGTATAATTAATTGATTTTGTCTTGATTTTGAAATGAATGTGAAGTATAAATATATTTATATAAACGATGTCACATTGTCTTTCTAAATTTTTGTCCGTCAATACTCTAGCCAATGCGTGAGAACCACAAATAATACTTTTTTAAATATGGTCCCTTAGCTTGAATTATTATACAAAACAAAATTAAGCAATAAGTCAAGACCCACCAAACATCAATAAAGTGATATAAGTTATTAACCAATAAATATTGGGGCCAACAACCCTAATGAGTGTCCAAACTCCCCATGCTTTAAATGTCCAATGCTTGTTGGAAAGTGAATGGAGTGAAACTTGATGGTCCCTCCTCCCTTAAAAGTTGGGGTCCGATGTTTGTTGGAAACTGAATGGTGTGAAACTTGATGGTGGGAATGAGATTTCCATAAAGAAGTAGTATTTGATCCATACATAATTGTGTTTGAGTAATTTGTGTAAACTCATAAAAAATTATAAGTAGTAATGTACGTTTACTATTAAAATACTTTTATAAGGAAAAAATATTTAAATATTTATTAGAGATAAATCTCAAAAATACACATAAACTATCTCTTTTTTTGAGTTTCATACCTAAACTATTGGGAGTGCGAGTTTTATATCTAAACTATCACTTTTTAATTTGAGAAACACACCTCAGTGTGGTGTGTGTAATACACTCTCTCTATTATTTGCAAAAATCTTGACACATGGCATTCCACAAATAAAAATATTCCATCTTGACAAAAAATAAATAATAAACTATTAGTATTAATTAAAAATTAAATATTAAAGTATTATTATCCCAAAAAAAATTATAAAGTAATTTTTTTAAAAAAAAAAATTCTTACGACAC
>NC_064293.1:13970526-13971182 GCF_019186545.1 Solanum stenotomum
GTTGATGATGAAGAATATGCGGTTTTTGCTCACATGACATTAGATCTATATCTAAATACGAATCCATATCATTAAACAAGTAATAAATCTGATCATTCCCTTCTTTCGGCGTCGGAAGGATCCACGACGCTGCTTCAGCTTCTTCCTCCGGTTGAGAAAGATTCTCATCAGTACTATCAAAGTACTTCTCATCATCAACAGCATCAGCATCAACATCATCACCGCTGTGAGATTTTTCAACTCTATTGTGAGAGGAACGAGAGACCCGGAAGATTTGGATCATTTAATTGATTTAGGATATTTTAGAGGGAATCGGGTGGGTATGGGTTTATGGGGCGGGTTGTTAGTTTATGGGTTAAAAATAATGGTCAAACGGATAGTTGATTAAGATTAAAACATGTGTACAGGATGAGGGGACCGTTAGTGAGAGAGGCATGTGTGTATCGATAATTGGACGGCAGGGGCTAAGATGGACCCAAAGTATAACGGAGGGCATAGACGTACCATTTATCAAAGTTCGGGGGTAAATTCGTCCTTTTTCCCAAAAATAAATAATAAACTATTAGTATTAATTAAAAATTAAATATTAAAGTATTATTATCCCTAAAAAAAATTATAAAGTAATTTTTAAAAAAATATATTTTCTTACCACACTC
>NC_064293.1:13971273-14004919 GCF_019186545.1 Solanum stenotomum
CCCCCCCCCCCCCCAACACTACCCACTCATTCCCCCCAAAAAATAAAATTCTATCCCACCTTAACTAATTCTCCGCTCCTAATTTTTTTTTTTTTTTATATATTTTTCTCGTTAGATATGTACATATATTTTTAGGAATATTTTTTCTACTGGTATACCAGATATAACATAACATAAATAAAAAAATTATTTTTTAAGAAAAGTCTTGCGGCAAATAAAAAAAATACTTTCCTAAAAATGTATGTGTATATCTAACACAAAACGAGAAAAAAATTGAAAACGGAGGGATAGATGAAGTGGAGTAGAATTTTTTTTTAAAGAAAATAAAATTATATATATATATATATTTAAGGGGGAGGGGAGATGAAAGAATAAAATTAAATACTTTTATAAAAGAAATTTAAACAAAAAAAAATAGAGAATGGGGTGGGGTGGGGGGGGGGGGGTTACGGTGAAGAGGAAATGATGGAGTGGGTAAGAAAAATATTTTACATTTTATTTTTAAAAAAATATTATTTTTTTGGGGATAATAATTCTTTAATCTTTTAATTCAAAACCTCTAATTAAAAGGAATATTATCTTTTTTTTCTCTCTTGAGGTGCACGATAGCGTGACTTGCTAAAGTGAACCACTGGCTGGAATGGCGAGAGGGAGGAAGAAGAAGGACACAACAAAGCAGGTGGTGACACCGGCAAGAATGGAATCTACAGATCTAGGAAATTTACAAGAAAAAGAGTTGACCCAAGGGAGGGATTCAATGGAACAGTGACCGTCTCTACCATCAAGGGGAGCAACACCAAACAATAAGGAAGTAGACAAGCCTGAAGGTAATGTGGGGAGTGAAATTCCTGCTGAAATTAGTGGGAAATTACCAGGAGTGATACAAGGCAATGAGATAGGAGGTGATACACAGAGGAAATTAGACATGAATGTTGAACCATCTAAGAAGTGGGTGAATTTTTTCAACTCAAATAGGATGTCAGCTAAAGGAATGAGCTTGAGCTACGTTAATCCAGTAATGAGGAATGGAGAACAGGTCATTGAATTGAAGAAATAAGAAGTATATAAAGCAACAACAGAATGGAAGCAAGCTCTTATCCTCTATATGGTAGGAGATTCACCAATAATTGCTGCAATTGAGAGGTATATTGCACTGCAAGTGAATACAATTAGTAGACCTGAAGTGTATTACCATATTGATGGCTACTTCTTAGTTAGGTTTGCTAGGTTGGATGACAGGAATGAAGTGTTGTATTATGGCCCTCATATGCTTAATAATAAACCCATTATAGTTAGAGTTTGGAGTGCTGATTTTAACTTCAATAAGGAGGTGTTGCAGACAGTGCCAATTTGGGTGAAATACCCCAACCTGCCGTTGAACTACTGGAGTATGGATTCACTAAGTAGAATTAGTAGTGGGCTAGAGGTTCCATTATATGATGATGAATGCACTACTATGATTGAGAGGATTTCTTTTGCAAAAGTGCTAGTCGAAATAGATGTAGCAACGGAATTGACAAAGAAACTCAAGGTGAAAGATCCAAATGGGAGAGGTTTTGAACAAGAGGTGAAGTATGAATGGATTCCAGAATATTGTCCTAAATGTATGCAAGTAGGACACAAATGTACTTCAAAAGAGGGTCCTCGATATAAAGTAGCTCCTAAGCTGGTCAATAAATAGGTTCAGAAGCAAGATACTACTAATGGGGCAGTAGTCCCACAAGTAATAAATTGAGGAAAAGATAAGGGGAAGGAATAAGCAAGTGAGGAGGCAGCAACATGGCAACAAGTATCTCCAAAAATAATAACTAGAGGAAGCTCAGATACACATACAAATGCACTAGAGATGAGGATAACAAATGGCTTTAGAGCATTAGTAAGCATGGAACAGGGTTCAACAAGTTTAACAAAGGGTAGTGCTGGTGGAGGAGAAGGGTTTGGAGGAAGGTTAATAGAAATGGTTACATGAAGCTGGTCACATGGAACACAAGGGGAATAAATTAACTTCATAAACAAAAGGAATTCAAATTGTTTATGAAGGAGAATAATGTTGGAGTTATGGAAATTTTAGAACATAAAGTAAAGGAACACTTAGCAGCAAAGATCACACAAAAAATAGCACAAGGATGGAAATGGGAAGCAAATTATGAATATACGGATAAGGGTAGAATATGGCTAATGTGGGATCCTCATGTGATTGATTCTTTAATTCTGAGTAAGTCAGACCAATATATACAAAGCAGGGTGGCAGTGCAAAGGAATAACATGATGTTTTGTCTGGTGGTGGTTTATGGATTACATATTATTCATGATAGATTACAATTATGGGAATATTTGAAGCAAAAGGTAGTCAATACACAAGAACCCTTGATCTGTATGGGTGATTTCAATGCAGTGTTAACGGGTGCTGATAGAATTAATGGCAATTTAGTTCAGGAGATGGAAATTAAAGACTTTAATGAGTTTATGATTTATGCTGGTATGACAGAATTGAAGGCAATAGGAAGAGAGTATACCTGGTCAAATGGATGCATATGCAGTAAGATTGATAGAGCAATAGTGAATGCAGAATGGATGTTAAATATGAACCAAGTAGAGATTAATGTTATGCAACCAGCTCCATTGAGTCTGGAGTTAGATAGTAATATGAGAGGTAATCACAAGGCTTTCAAATTTTTCAATTGTATTGTTGCTCATCCAAATTTCTTATCAAAGGTGAAGGAAGCATGGAGAGGTGGACATATAAGGGATCTGAAAGAAGTATGATTTAAGCTTAAGAAAGTGAAAGCAAACCTTAAGCAACTTAATAGCAGAGAATTTATAGGAGTGAGAAATATTGTAAAGGACATTAGGGGAAAATTGCAGCATATACAAGAGATAACGAGGGATCCATCTGCAGTAGCTCAATATAGACAACATGAAAAGGAACTACAAATCCAATTAGAGAAATGAAACATGATTGAAGAAAGTGCAATGCAGCAGAAATCCAGAATTTAAGGTTAGGTGATGCAAATACTGCTTACTTTTATGCACACATGAAGAATAGGGTGGCTCAAAACACAATCACAAGACTCATGACTTCAGATGGTAATACAGCCCAGACACAGGAAGAAATTGAGCTGGAAGTGAGTACATTCTATAAAAATTTGCTTGGTAAGGCTGTCCAGATGTTGCCTAGTGTGCATGCTCAGACTATGAAGAATAGTAAGGCCCTTAATAGAGAACAACAATTATTATTAGCAGCTAGAGTAACAAGAGAGGAGGTGGAATTTGCACTCAAAAGTATACATGATATGAAGGGGGTGGGAATTGATGGTTTCAATGCTTTCTTCTTTAAGAAGGCTTGGACAGTGGTCGGAGAGAACATCATGAATGCAGTTTTGAAGTTTTTTGACACAGGATACATGTACCAGCCTATTAACTGTACAGTCGTGACTCTTATTCCCAAGATTGCCAATCCAACTAAAATTGGTGAGTATAGACCTATTTCATGTTGCACAACATTGTACAAGATCATTTCAAAAGTGATTACTATAAGGTTGCAGAAGGTGATGAGTTCTTTAGTTGATCTTAATCAATCAGCTTTTGTGCCAGGGAGAGCAATATATGACAATACTATTCTTAGCCATGAGCTAGTGAAAGGGTATAATAGGAAAGGTATTTCCAAGAGATGCATGATAAAAGTTGATATGAAGAAAGCCTATGCCTCAATTGAATGGAGTTTTCTGGAGCAAATATTATATGAACTGAAGTTTCCAGCTAAAGTGATCAAGTGGATAATGCAATGTGTCACCACAGTATCCTATTCATTTCAGGTTAATGGAAGAACAACAAAACCATTTAAAGCTCAGAGAAGGGCTAGACAAGGGGACCCCATGTCCCCTTTTCTATTTGTATTGGCTAATGGATTATCTCACCAGGACTTAACAAGTCTACATACAAATCCCGAGTTCCATTTCCATCCAAGGTGTAAGAAATAGAGAATTATTCAGTTGAGTTTTACAGATGATTTACTAATGTTCTGTAGGGGTGATATCAAGTCTGTTAGAAGCTTATATAAGTGCTTTATGGTTTTTTCCAATGCATCAGGGCTGGTGGCAAATGTGGACAAAAGTCGTGTTTATTTTGGAGGGATAAAACAGAATGAGAAAGAGCAAATACTACAAGAACTCCAATTTGTGAAAGGAGAGCTCCCATTAAGGTGCTTGGGAGCCCCCTTGAGTACAAAGAGAGTGTCTATTGTTCAATGTAAACCCCTTATTGACAAAATGCTGAATAGAGTCACTTGTTGGACAAATAAATTCCTCTCATATGCTGGCAGAGCTCAATTGGTGAAGAG
The DNA here is from genome assembly GCF_019186545.1 of Solanum stenotomum. Lineage (NCBI taxonomy): Eukaryota > Viridiplantae > Streptophyta > Magnoliopsida > Solanales > Solanaceae > Solanum > Solanum stenotomum. The sequence continues at coordinate 13,975,613 of NC_064293.1, forward strand.
TGTCTTGTTTTCTATACAAACCTTTTGGGCACAAATCTTTGCACTTCCTAAGAAGATCCTACATGCTATTGAGAGTATATGTAGAAAGTTTTTGTGGACAGGTAGTGTGGAGGCATCAAAGAAAGCATTAATATCCTGGGAAAAGCTATGTTGGCCCAAAGCAAGTGGAGCTTTGAATTTCCTAGATGTGTTTATCTGGAATAATGCAGCTATTGGGAAGTTACTATGGAATCTCTATAAGAAAAAGGACAAATTATGGGTGGAATGGATACATAGTTACTATGAACAAAGAGGAATTTGGGGCATCCAAGTAAATCAAGCTTCATGGCTGGTACAAAGAATTCTTAAAGCTCATAAACATCTTCAAGTTGCTGGCTACAATGAGCATAGTTTAAATCAAATGGAACAGTACTCTATTAAGAAGGTTTATGAAAAGATGAGAGGAGATAGGGAGAAAGTAGAGTTCAGAAAATATGGTCCAACTATGGTGCACCAAAGTGGTTGTTCATATTGTATTTAGCTCTAAATAGGAGGTTGTCAACGAAAGATAGAATGGCAAAATGGGGAGTAACATCTAATTTGACATGTCCCTTATGTCAAGTGGAGGATGAGGATATCGATCACCTCTTTTTTGCATGCATGTTCACTGCTGGAATATGGAAGAAGCTGCTAGCTTGGCAAGGAATACGACGTACAGGAGGGAAATGGCATGAAGAAATACAATGGGCAACAACACATATGAAGAACAACACCAGCAAAGCCAAGGTGTATAGGATGGTTCTGGCAGGGACCATCTTTCATGTGTGGCTAGAGCGCAACAACAGAATCTTTCAGTCCAAACAGAGAAATGAGGAGTTCATGATTAGACACATCATTTCATTAGAGATATACATGGAAGAGGATCCCATTATAGGAAGATAGGCAGCACACTTCGAGAACTCAATGTGTACCCTTAGGATAGAAGCTGTGAGAGAAGGCTGATAGATAAAGTGTGATGTTTCAGCAAGTCTTGGAGCATGTATATCCAAGTCTACTGTTTTTTTTTCTCCAGTTTTGTAACGTTCACTTTGGTAAATAAAATTTTAAATTACCAAATAATTCTTTTAATCTTTAATTTTAACTAATACTAATAATTTATTTAATTTTTGCCAATGTGAAATCTTTTATTCAGGAGTGTGATATGATAATTTTTTTTAAAATAAAAGAGAGAGTGTAGTACACACATCATGAAGAGAGTGTAATAAAGAGAGAGGTGTGTTTCTCAAACTAAAAAGTGATAGTTTAGATGTGAAACTAACACTCTTAATAGTTTAGGTATGAAACTAAAAAAAGATAATTTAGATGTGTTTTTGACACTTATATCTACTATTATGATAGTTCTCAACTTCTTGTACATGATTGACTATATTATATAACATTATTCACGAATTATAACATATATTTTACTCTTATACATATTAGCGTTCCTTTCTTTTTATCACAAATAGCATCAACCTAAAGGGAACTAGCTGCTAGTTACTAGCAGTCCGCAAGTGCGCATATCTTAGCAGTCCGCATTATCTTAACACAAGCCCAATGTATTTATTTGAATATTCAAAATGTATTACATAATACATTAAAAATAATATTAACAGATCTTTAAAATAATTTGCCAATTCATTTTTAAAATATAGCAATACATTTTAACATATCTTAAAAATAATAATTCTAATTATATTAAAATAATATTTGAAATTTGGATATAATACAACATCACTAATAAGAGAAAAAAAATACACACAATTGTAATACCTTTTGAATCCAATATTTTCCTATATATAGGATATTATAGACACATTTCAATGCACGTGGTGAATATATAACTAAAACATTTTTAATACAAACATTTCGATACTACTTAAATTAGTGTACATTTTTAAAATGTATTATATTTATTCTGGAATAATAACTATCGAATTTATAGTAATGTATAATATCGAATTCGAATTGTATTATAACTATTGTTTATATTTATACAATTTTAATACAACTTTAATACAAATTTTTCAGAGCTGCACCTCTTCTTTTCGGTAAAGCACTACCACCAGACCATCGATTGGTCATATTTGATACAGTTTTGATACGACTTTAATACAATTTTTCTGAACTTCACCTAATATATAACTAAAACATTTTAAATACAAATATATTATAAGTATTATATGTGAATTTTAAAATGATATTAAATCAGGTATGTGTTAAAAAGGTTTGTGCATTAGAACTTAGGTCTTATTAATATGTTGCATTAAAAATGTATTAAATCATCTATGTGTTAAAAAGGTTTGTGCGTAGAATTTTGTGTTAAGCCACAAGATGAATGAAAAATGCATTAGGGATATTTGTAGTTTTAAATCGGTATTAAATCAGCTATGCCTTAAAAAAGTTTGTGCATTACAACTTAGGTCTTATGGATATTTTTTTAATAAAAAGGTATTAAATCAGCTATGTGTTAAAAAATTTGTGCATTAGAACTTAGGTCTTNGCCGACGCACCTTTAAAACAAATCAAAAGAATAAAATCGCAAAGGGATAAGGTAAGGGGGTTTGGTTTGGTGTTTGTTGGTGATTGATTTGGATTTTGAGTGGTTGTTTTGTGGTGGTTGTTGGCTGATGGTTCGTCAAAAAAGAAGAACAAATGGCGTTGTGGAGGTGGACTTATGGTGGTGATGGGTTGGTTGTTCTTCGCCGGAGAAGACAAAGAAAATTCTTGTATAAATTCAAATGAATGATTTCTCCGATGAGATTAGAGAAAGTGGGTGGGATTATAAAAAAGATACAACTATTAGAGAATTTTAATAATTAATTAGAGATTAATTAGTGTAAAATAGAGTTAACAAAAAGAAAGTTAATTAATAAAGAAAAGAAAACAAAAAGAATAGAAAAAATTATAAAATTTGACGTGGCACTGACATGGCGATGACGTGGCAGCGAGTGTAATACACTACATGCTGTGAGAGTGGTGTTACACGTCTCAGGGAGTAAATAAATTCACTTTTAAGTTGTAAAGGTGTGTAATAGGTCGTCATAATAGTTGAAGTGTGTAACTTACTTTTCGGTATAAGTTGAAGGGGGAATTTATGCCTTTTCCAATTTTAAAATGATATTAAATCAGGTATGTGTTAAAAAGGTTTGTGCATTAGAGCTTAGGTCTTATTAATATGTTGCATTAAAAATGTATTAAATCATCTATGTGTTAAAAAGTTTTGTGCGTAGAATTTTGTGTTAAGCCACAAGATGAATGAAAAATGCATTTGGGATATTTGTAGTTTTAAATCGGTATTAAATCAGCTATGCCTTAAAAAAGTTTGTGCATTACAACTTAGGTCTTATGGATATTTTTTTAATAAAAAGGTATTAAATCAGCTATGTGTTAAAAAATTTGTGCATTAGAACTTAGGTCTTATGAATATTTTGCTTTAAAAAGGTATTAAATCGGCTATATGTTAAAAATGGTTTGTGCATTAGTACTTAGGTCTTATGAATATTATGTAATGAACTCATATTGTATTCAAATGGATAATTGGAATTACACGTACAATTATAAGAGTTCATCATTCTCAAACTAGTAACCAATCCTTCCAAGGGAAGAAGTAGAAATAAAAAGGAAGAATGGAGGGAGGTTCCAGATTAATCTAAAAAACTAAGAAATAAGAGACAAGTTCATAGCATAACCCTAATTGAGTATTTCCCTCTTATATATATAGGAATCTTCCTAGGGTCCCAAATGTAATTTGGCATCTTCTCACATAGGTCCTCCAACTACGTTATATTCATAACATATTTTGTATAGTGTATTAAATTAGCTATGTGTTAAAAAGGTTTGTGCATAGAATTTGGGTATTAAGGACAATTTCTGCTTTGAGTTAAGGGACAGATATATTAAATCTGTATTAGACATTTTGTATTAAAATGGTATTAAATCGGTTGTGTTAAAAAAGTTTGTGGGCAGAATTTTGTGTAAAGGCACAAGATGAATGAAACATGTATTATAGATAATTTTGTATTAAAAGGTATTAATTAAATCAGGTTATTAAAAAGGTATTAAATCAGGTGTGTATTAAAAAGGTTTGGGCAACAGAACTTAGGTATCGTGCATATGTTGTATTAAAAAGGTATTAAATGAACTATGTGTGCATAGAATTTTGTGTTAAGGGACAGGATGAAAATTGTATTATGAATATTTTGTATTAAAACATTTTTAATATAAACATATTATATGTGAATTTCAAACATTTCGATACTATTTAAATTAGTTTACATTGTTAGAAATGTATTATATTTGTTCTGGAATAATAACTATCAAATTTATAGTAATGTATAACTTTGAATTTCAATTGTATTATAACTATCGTTTATATTTATACACATTTTCGGAGCTTCGCCACCTCTTCTTTTTCAGTAAATCACCACCATCGGACCATCGTCGGAGACTACCACTATTAATTTACGTAGTTAGAAATATATTATATTTGTTGAAATAATAATAATCGAATCAATAACGTCAATGTATAATATTGAATATTAATTGTATTACAACTATCATTTATATTTAATACAACTTTTCAATGCATGGCAACCCTTTTCTTCTCCAATGAATGCCCATCACTAGACCATCATCGGAGACTACCAGTAGCTCCAACAACCAAAAAATAATCACCACCCAGAAAGTAGCACCAAAATCCCTTTTCCCAATCTTTTTTGGTGCACACCCCACCACCACCGTAACCCTTCTTGTCCTCCTTGTCTTCTCCAATGATGGTCTCAACAATTCATTGTCTCCTTGGTTCCATTGAAGATAAATCGTTGCCAAAATTAATTTTTTCGGCTAGATCTAAATGTCAATGAAATTTTAACATGCATGGAAAATAACATAAAAGATGATATGAGAGAAAAAAGGGACTATATATATATCTATATCTATACTACCTTAAAAGCACGAACTCCAAAACTTTAATGTTAAATTACTATAATAGCCCCAACTTAAGACACCCAACTCATTATATATTCTATATTTAATATTATATTTATATACACTATATTATATTAAATGCAGACACATTTTCACATTGATGGGTAATGACTTTTCCGAAAGGTTGTGTCTTTTTTTTTATAGAGTTGTGACTTTTTTGATGAGTTATGACATTTTCGAAAAGTTGTGATTTTTCTGAAGGATTGTGACTTATTTGAAAAGACGTGATAAGCACCTTTTTCATACTATCCTTTGTTGTCTATAAATAGAGAAGGTTTCTCACACTTTTAAACTACGAATTTTGTAAGTTTTCTATTCTTCTACTTAAACAAGAAAGATTGTGAGAGTTGTTCGATTATGCAATTACAATATATATTTTTGTGGGTAAATTAGATAGATCAATAAAAAATGATGAAAAAAAGAGAATGAAATAACCCAACTTCAAACGAGAAGAGTATCATGATAATTAATATACACACTCATTTTCATAGCCATAAAATAAACTTTTGCAGCAACTCTTCCTTGACAAGAAGTTCAATGCTTGTTCGTTGCACAAACTACAACTTGGTGTTTAGAATCTGAAAAGTCTCGAACTGTTGGAGAAAGAGTATTTGATCAATAACTTTTTTGAAGAATCCAAACTACATTTAATAAGTACTCTTTCATTTTCAATTTATTTGTTGTACTTTTATTTTATTCAGTTTTATATAGAATGTTCTTTTATCCTTTGGGGGTGAGGACGCATCTTTAAGACTACAAAGTTAAAAGACATTTTTATATATTCTACATATGATCCTTAAATTAAAAGTCTTCTTTATTTTTAAAATTTTCATATAAAATTAAAATTAGACCAATCTATATCTATCTTTTTTTTTTATCTATACTACCTTAAAAGAATGAATTAATAACTTAAATGTTAAATTATTATAATACCCCCAACTTAAAACACCAAATGAAGTATATCTTCTATATTTTATATTGTATTATAATTATTTATGTGTATTATATTATATTAAAGGCATACAACTTTTCACATTGAAGGGTTGTGACATTTTCGAAGAGTTATAACTTTTCTGATGAGTTGTGACATTTTTGAAGGGTTGTGACTTTTCTATAGGGTTGCGACTTTTCCGAAGAGTTGTGACATTTTCGAAGGATTGCGACTTTTACAAAGAGTTATGACTTTTCCGATGAGTTCTGACCTTTCTGAAGGGTTGTGACTTCTTTTTTATAAGGCACCATGAGCAATTTTTCATACACTACCTTTTGTTGGCTGTAAAAAAGAGGGCCTTCATCAAATTTTTAAACTACATTTAAAAAAAATATTATTATTATTATTCTTAAAACACACAATTTAGTATATTTTCTATATTTTTATGATAAGAAACAATATGCACATACTAATACTACACATTTTAAACTATAAATGGAGGGGTTTCCTCACATTTTTAAACTACAGTTTTTTATGTTTTCTATTCTTCTCTTCTTAAAACCTCATGTTTGATTTACAAATGTTGACAATCTCAAAGTTCAGTGAAATTAAAACACTCCATAACATGAATGTTAAATTAATCTAATACTCCAACTAAAACATCCAATTTAGTATATCTTCTATATTTGATATCAATATTATATTATATTAAAAGTAAGAACACCTACAAAACAATAATAAAAAAGTAATGCACTATGGGGAAGGGAGTAGAAAGTTTATTTAAGAGGTGTAACTAAGAGATTTAAAGAATGACTAATTTTTTATTTAACAATATTCATATTATTTTTAAAAATAGTGTGGTACATGGTTTGATTTTCACGTGCAACGCACGTGCGTCAAAACTAGTATATATATATATATATAGCATAGCCACTAGCCCACTACGATTTTTCATGCTCATATTTATGTATACTAATTTGGATAAAATAAATGTATATTTAATATATACGCACTGTATAGTGCATGTACACACAATTTTCTTACACATATTTAGTTATTACAAAGTAATTATAAAATGCATAAATAAAAGAGTATCGAAAAATTGATAAACGTGATAAAAATATATCTACTCCGATAATGATTATTATTTTTCTCATCTCTCATCTTTTTTGAAAAATATTCCAAGGATAATGCAAAAATGTATCTAAAGATGGATGGGAATCGAAGCAGGCGTCTGATTATCTAGAGAAGATGGATATTTTTTCATTTAAGTGAAAGAGAAAGACACCATGAAAAAGAAATGATGAGGAGAAAGAAGGCAAAATTGTTGGTGTTCACTACAATGGATGACAAGAAAAATAGGAGGGAGTGTGTGGCAGTGGTCACCGGTGGACAAAGCTAATAAGGATCGACCCAATCCATCAAGATCAAGCTCACATGGACTTTGGAATTTGATGGACCCACCCTGGCTTTCGCGGGTCAATTGGCTTGATTTGATTGGGCTAAAGAGTCTCATTCATAGATGAGTTGTAAGAGTTTACATCAAACATTATCAGATCATGCGTTAGGTTGGACTATCCCAACGCGCAAAGTCTATTATGACGGCTCTATTGGTAAGTGGAAGAAGTGAGAAGAGACAACTTGACTTTAAAAAAATGGTTTTTACGGAATATATCTTATTAACTCTTTCGTATTAATCGATTTTTAATAGTTGCAAACATTAAAACCTACCTTAGATTTGACTTGTTTGAGTAAAAAGTTTAAAATATGGGAAAATAGGTAATAATGAGGATTCGATAGTTCGAGAAGAATAAAAGGTTGTAAAAAAAAATTCATAATGAAGCTAGTAGGGCTTGAACACACAATTTCATGGAAATTTCGCAACCCCTTAACCAATAGACTAAACATTCAACTTGTTTTATTTAATTTTTTTACTTCATCTCCCCTCTCCCCTACAAATACTAATTTAGATATTATTTAAAAAAAAAAAAAAAAAAAAATCTACCCACTCCACCTAACCTTCTGCTTCCAAATTTTTTTCTCGTTTTGTGTTAGATATATCGAAAATAATTTTTTTAATTATGTTGTATTCGGTACACAAGTAGATAAAAATCCTAAAAATATATGTACATATCTAACACAAAATGAGAAAAATGTAAAAAATAAATAAATAAATTTGGAGCGGAGGGTTAAATAGGATGAGATAGAATTTTTATTTTTTAAAATAAAATAATATCAAAAAAAAATTTTTTGGGGGGGAGGGGAATGAGTGAGTGGTTTTTTTTTTTTTGGGGGTGGGGGGGGGGGGGTGGGGAGGGGATGGTGAAGTATGAATATTTTTGGGACGATTTTTAGACCTTTCTTTTTTAAAAAAAAAAATTGCAAACCAAGACTAGATTTGTTGGAACAAATCTAAACCTAGGCTTTGATACCAAATGATAAGAATCAAAGAGTGAATTTAAAGAAATAAGAAAACATATGTGGAATTATCAAAATCTAATCGAATTTATAAGCAACAAAGGACTTTATACTTTCACCTCTCAATTGAATTCGATCAAACAACAATAACCTGAACTCAATAAAAAACGAGAAAACCAAATTGAATCTGCAAACAGGGTAAATAATTGATTAAGCTAGAAGAAGTTAACACAAACAATAACGAAAATTCACCCTAATCACTCAACTACAATTACCAACTATGAACTACACTAATGCTAGGCTACACCTAGAAACTACAAGTTTCAAGCTTTCAAATATTCAATTCATCATAATGTTCATAATCTAAGTCTTGCAGAATGATAAAACAATTATTTATATTAAGGAAATAAAGAAGACACTCCTTTGACAATTTTATTCTTAATTAGATAAGGGCTTTGTTTGGTCGTCTTCTTTTGTGAATTCTTGGATTTAAGAGATGATCACTTGCACATAATAACATTTTTCTCCATCCTCTTAATTTCGATGGACCTTAAAAACATTATATGTCTTTATTTGGTCTCCATCAAGCTCCTCTAAAGCCTTCATATAATCTATTCTATCCATGTCGTTATCATCGGCCTAACTCAACCCAAAAAGTTAGCTTATGAGGAAGGATTGTCCAAGTCCATATAAGGAGACCATCAGTCCAATCCTCAATCAATGTGAGACTTTTACCCACTCTAACACCAGCCTCTTCATGCCCAGGCCTGATTGGAGCGTGGACCGAGAGCCCAAATGAGAAAGGACCCGACTCTGATACCATGTCTGATTTCTCTCTATCAAACATAGTGAATTATATATTCTACCATCTTTAAAGATATAATACAATCAATTTACTATACAATCAATCTGGAATGGTTTGTGCCTGTTGACTTGAATGAGATAGAGTAGTAGGAGAGGTGGTGGTTTCGGTGACGGCGACAGAGGAGATCTCGGAGAGGGTGGTGGCTTTGGTGGTGGTTTAAGTGGAGGTGTTGGTGGTGGAAACCAAAGTTGATTTTGGTAAAAAAAAAAAATGGGTTATATGATTAAGTGGGTCGGATCGGGTTAAAATTGAATAATCTAAGTAAAATTGAGTAATTTTAATTGATTTGTGGCTTTCCATCCAATTGAGGGACACAAATAATGAAATTAGTAACGACAAGGATAGGAATAACATCATTTTAGCGGTAAAAACATAGTCAACCAATAAAATAAAGTTGAGGGATATTTTTAACCCTTTCCCTTTAAANGGAGAGGGTGGTGGCTTTGGTGGTGGAAACCAAAGTTGATTTTGGTAAAAAAAAAAAGGGTTATATGATTAAGTGGGTCGGATCGGGTTAAAATTGAATAATCCAAGTAAAATTGAGTAATTTTAATTGATTTGTGGCTTTCCATCCAATTGAGGGACACAAATAATGAAATTAGTAACGACAAGGATAGGAATAACATCATTTTAGCGGTAAAAACATAGTCAACCAATAAAATAAAGTTGAGGGATATTTTTAACCCTTTCCCTTTAAAATAAGAAAAAGTTGACTCTTTCTTTCCACACGCCCCTAGTAACGACAAGGATAGGAATAACATCATTTTAGCGGTAAAAGCATAGTCAACCAATAAAATAAAGTTGAGGGGTATTTTTAACCCTTTTCCCTTTAAAATAAGAAAAAGTTGACTCTTTCTTTCCACATGCCCCTAGTAACAACAAGGATAGGAATAAGATCATTTTAGCGGTAAAAGCATAGTCAATCTTTCTTTCCACATTCCCCTCCCAATTTTCTCTCCAAGATTCCTCTCTCATTTTGTCCGCTACCACTTATTTCCTACCTCTTCTTCTTCTTTGTTCCTTTCTTTACCTCTTAAATCAGATCGAACTAAAATAATTTTAAAAAAAACACCCATTAACTAATGTATGGAGTGGGATGATGAAATTTTACGTCGTCAAGTAAATGAATTTGTATATAAGCATTACATCAAAAATATTGTTAATTAATTGTCGCTAAATATGTATTTTCAACGGTAATTTTTTTTTAAAAAATGTCCCTAAAATTTGTAGCGACATTGGTTTTTTTTATTTTTTTTTTTAAAAAATTCAAATTTGATCATTGATGAGGGCAAAAATTACAACTTTGAGTTTGGCATCCCAAACTTTTACAAGCTCTACTAATACGTAACACCAAAAAAGTCCAAGTTATTGTGGAGTTTAATTGGACATGAGATGCTATGCTTAAGTTATGGAGGCTCATAGACCAGATAAGAAGACTTTACTGGTTTCATTCTAAAAGATGGGAACTCCCACCTATCCATGTTGATAAGACCCCTAACCTGCTTAAGAGAGAGGAGAAGGAGTTGAAGACATGGATCTCCTTTGTTTCATGACTAAGAGATGCAAGTTTTTCGGCAGGTTTATTTGCTTCTCTAAAGCAATGACTTATGTGATATCCATGATCTTCAACTATTTTCATAATTTCTTGGATCATATCTTTGATTCTCCAGGGGGGTCTCCATTCTTTATTGGAGAAATTTACCAGGAGCAAAGAATCAGTTTCCCCCAGACATTTGTGAGACCTTTATACGCACACCATTTAAAGCCATATAGTAAGGCTGTTGCTTCAGTCATGTTGCTTGTGTCGGACCCTAGATTGATCGAGTAGGCAAAGATAGTACGACCAAAAGAGTCTCGAATCAGTCTTCCTTCTCCGCAAGAACCTTGAAGGCAGCTAGCCAGCTACCATCACTATTGAGTTTAAAAATCCTAGCAGGAGGTTTAACCTATTTAATGGGATTGCTGATATGTTGGTGAATATTGGCATAAAAAATACTGGAAAGACTTCGCCACGTCTCCTCTATATTTGCTTTTCCAAACCTCCTCCTCGTGATCTGCAAAAGAGTGAATAAGATATTAACATTAGTTATGTAAGGCGAGGGTTTAACTTTCTCAAACTTTTTAGCACATCTCATCTTCCAAATTTCCCAACAAATTATAAGGGGAGGGCCTGGATAATGAAGGACGCTATGAGGTTATTGGTATGAGTGTTCCACCAGTTAAGTAAAAGAAGTTTTACAGAATTCTGGATCAGTCTCACACCCAAAGAATTCACAATACTTTGCCAAATATTTTTTGCAAGGTTTCCTTTGCAGAAAAGATGATCGGCAGTTTCCCATATGTTGTTATCAGGGATATTCACACAACAGTAGCATCCAGACTCAATGTTGATGCCTATTTTTGCCACTTGATCCTCCGTTGAGAGTCTATTATAAATATCTCTCCAAGTAAGGAAACACATCTTAAAGGGGATGGCACAATTCCTAATCTTACTACTAGCAATGTTGGAAGATCTTTTATTTCTTATAATATTCCAAGCTGAGTGAAGAGCGAAGAGATCATTATTAGACTCCCTCCAAATTGTTGTATCATTGTAATGACCCTCATGGTCATTTATGTGTCTTGCCTGCTGTGTGTCGTTTAGAGCGTTCCTATAGAGACCCTCAGTCATTTATGACTTGCTGGGACTGACAGTTCGGTCACCTGGTCGTTCGTTGGGTCTTGGTGCGAGTTTTTGTGTTTTGGAGCTTATGAACCTTGAACGATCATTTTTGATCAAAAGTTCAAGAAGATGACATCGGAATCCAATTCTGATGATTCCATCAGCTCCGGAAGGGTCATTTTAGGCTAGTAGCATGGTCGACATGACTCCCGAGAGTTTTAGTGTGAGTCGGTGCGATTAGGCGTTTTAACTTTAAGTTTAAGCCTAAGTTTGACTTTGGTCAACATTCTGAGTAAACACACTCGGATGAGAATTCCGTCAGCGTGGTTAGCTCCGGAATGTCGAGTTTGGTCTAGATTGACCCTTCTTTTGTGTCTGGAGGTTTTCGATATCTTTCCGAGCCCTTTTGTGGGTTTTGAAATGGCTTTTAGAAGTAGGACCCACTTTTTATCGAGATGACCTCTGATGGAAATTTAGATTGCGCCGTTGAGTCTGAAATGTCGAATTTGATATGATTGCATATCTCGTTTGCATGCACGGGGTTCCGAACAAGATCGGAGCACCCCATCGGAGTTTTAAGTTTTGAAAATTATTGCAGAAAATTGCAGAAAATCAGCAACGTTTCCCAAATTTCAAACCCTCATAACTCTCTCATTTCTCAACCGATTTAGGCGATTCAAAAGGCAAAGTTGTGAGATTTTTCGAGGACAACGCGTTGGTGATCTCGGATAGTGATTTGGTGTCCCCGTTTGAGGTAATTTTCGTAAAATACCTGCTACTGCACCCTTTTTGTGAGCTTAATTTTGGAAATTTTTTAGACTTGTTTTCTCAGCCATTCTAGGTCCGATTTCAGTGACTTTTGAGGCTATCTTGAGTGGTTTTTTGAGGAGAACGTCGTGGTGTTGTTACATTTCACTGTAGACCTCCAGTTTCTGGTAAATACACTGATTCAACTGTTGTCCCATTTTTAGTTCTTAAGGAAAATTTGGGTTTTGGTTGTATGTTGGTACTGTGTTGTTTTTTAGCCCCGAATTGTGTCCCATCATGGAACACAAGTTCGGGGAGCTGTTAAGAACTTACTTTTAGGGTTAATTTCAAAATTTCCTGCGCGGGTCCCACGATTCCCGTTTTGACTCCAAAATTGATCCGTCTCGGTTTGTTGTGATTTTGGTGTCTAAACGACCGTATTAACGTTGTGACTCTATTTTTGATAGCGGGGCAGCATTTCGAGATTGTTCGGAAAGGGAAAGCTCCGGAGAAGTGATTTTGGAGCGCGTGTAATCGGCCTACAGGTAGGCTACGGTTTCCCTCTCTTAAATTGAGCTTGAGAGTGTGAATGCATGTTGATTAGTTGGAATTTGGGTTGGTAGTGATTGAATCATGCATAGGTGTTTGGAAATCATGTTTTCGGCCTATTTCGAGAATTATCGGGTAAATGTGAGCATGCTTTGTGTTATTAACGGACCCTCCTCTCTATGTGGAGTGCTTGCATGCTTAATTATTGTTTATTTGAAGAATGTTGGGCCTTAGTTTAGGTTTGACTAGGGCTTGCCTTAGAAATACATTATTCGGATCCAATAGGCCTTAGTTTTGTCCTGACGTCGCTCGGCCAGCTTAGATCCCTATAGACTGGTGTAGCAGACTTGAGTCTGATAGTTTGGGCCTTAGTTAGGCGATGCTCTTTCTCCAACTATAGTTATCCTTATTTTCCCCGATGTTACGTCTTCACGAGTTACATCGGCGACACTAGTTCTACTTCGCAATTTGAATTTGATTTTCGATTTGGTTCCAAGGACTTACATTGATTGGCTAAGTATGGACGGCGTTCCACGGACATTTATGAGTGTGGATCGATTAAGACTCTTTCAGCAGCTACATTGGCACCTTTATAGAGCATTCGATTTAAGTTCCGGCCTCTATTGCCCAGATACTTATATAGAGCATCCGGTTAGAGTTCCGACCTCTATTGCCCAGATACTGATATAGAGCATCCGGTTAGAATTTCGGCCTCATATACTTGATACTTGTGATTGGTTACTTAGGTACTTCTGCTGAACATCCGGTTCGAGGTTCGGCCTCCGTTCTGTCAAATTCTACTAATTAGGGTTGAGATTCTGGTTCGATGTTCTCCGTTCTTGGGTTCTTATATGCAATTCTCTTTAGTTTTAGTTATTCTGTGTACTCGTCGGGCTTATGGGGGTCCGTTTGGGTTTTTATTTAACTTGCGCACGAGTGTACCTTCTGGGCTTATGGGTCCAGTTAGGTGTAGTTAGCTTATAGATTACTTTAGTTAGTTCTTTGTACACTCGTGTGCATTCCTTTGTTAGTTAGATTTTTGTTCTTGACCTCGATTTGCGTATTCCTTCTTTTTATATTGCCTTTACCTTTCAAGTTCAATCGGCCTATGATGCCTACTGAGTACCTGTTGTTTTGGTACTCATGCTACGCTCTGCATCTGTTTCGTGATGCAGGTCCGGGCACTAGTAGCCAGCGTTGATCGAGCTTGGAGCAGTCTGACCCGGAGACGGGGGTGAGCACACGGCGTTTTGTACTATTTCAGTCTCCATCTGTATATATAGACTTGTCTTTTTCCTTTCGAGACAGTCCAGTCTCTGTTGTCCACTTTTGGGACTTGTACTCATTTTGTTAGTAGCGTTGTACTAGTGACTTCCAGGTTCTGGGTGGGATCTTTATTTGTATATATGTTTTTGGTTTGCTTCCGCCTGTTTATATTGTTATTTGCCTACTCTTGTTTAGTTTCTACCCTCAGACCCATTACTTGTTGTTTCGGGTTACGGGTTGGCTTACCTACTGGTGGGTTATAGTAGGTGCCATCATGACTTGAGAAATCGGGTCGTGGCAATCATCCACATTGTTGTCTAGAGAAATTACCAAGCTGGTAATCTTATTTTTTACATTTTCAGAAAGAGATCCCTGAATAGAGTTCCAATTCCAGACACTATTGTTATAAACTGTGTTATGGTTGATCAAAATATTTCCTTCAATATTAGGTTGAAGTAAATAAAGAGGTCCTAAGCTAGACCAATTGTCAAACCAAAAATCTATCTCTCCTCTACCAATTTTCCAGGAAATGTGATTCTCTGTATTTGATTTGGCTTCACACATAGCTTTCCCGCCTTGTGAATTGCCCGAGATCCATTTAGCTTTCACAGGGTGATGGGTATGCAAGTATTTGGATTTTATGTAATCTCCCCAAAGAGATGTGGTGGTTCTTAAGTTCCACCACTGTTTTGACTTAAAGGCTCGACAGATGTTCGAGATTTTCCTAAAGTTAGCTCCACCTTCATTGTAAGGTTAGCTCAAGGTATCCCAAGCAATCCAATGATGTTTACCACTGGCTTCATTTCCGAACCAAAAAAACCTAGCAATGATTTTCTCAATAAGCTCAAGTGTGCCCTTTGGAGGGTTAATAGCGCTCAGGATATGAGTAGGGATGGCCATGAGAACATGTCTAATAAGAGTAGCTCTTCCACCGGTGGAAAGAAACTTTGTATGCCATTCTCTAACTTTGCTAGTCACTTTATTGACAATGTCAGAGTAATACGCTAGTTTCTTTTTACCAGTGATCAGAGGGCATCCCATGTATCTGATGGNAACACTATGGAAGCTTACATACCTCTTAGGGATCAAATCCATGGCGAAAATCCTCTACAACACGCAAAAATCTCGACGAACGCTTGATCCTCTCCTCTTTTCTCCTCTTTCTCCTCTTTTCTCTTCTTGAACTCTCAACTAAAACCCTAGGTGTATTTTAGAATTATAAAATTGAACCTAATCAGATTAGACCCCTAAAATATTACTAAAAACGAATTAATCTGTTTTGGTAAGGAAAAGACCAAAATACCCCTCTAAAACCCGGTTTTGACTTTCCTTAACTGGACAGCCTAACTTCAAAAGGCCATAGCTCACTCATCCGACCTCGAAACTTATCAAACTCGGCGGCGTTGGAAAGATAATTCAAAGATGTTTCCTACGGTAACTGGTAGAACACCTAAATCATCCTGAGCTAGGAGTTATGGTCGTTTGAAGTCAACCCAAAACTCATACTTAGCTTAACTTGTAAAATTTCAGATTTTGCTATTTCAATTTAATTCTTTTTGGAACTTAAGGTGCTACATCTAGTGACCTTAACACTTAAGAAATTTTAATTCCTCGGTAAAATCTCACTCACTTCGATGAACGGTTCGAGTCTTAGTTAAAAAAAAAATTCTGGGGTGTTACAGATAACACATGATAGTCTCGCCAAATGTCTATGTTGTTTCACCACCCCATCTAATAGCTTATGTTGTTAAAGAGAGTGCCCTTTTAAGTTCATACATTTGGACTTGTTCTTTTTACTAAGCCAAGCACATGGAAAAACTTTTTAATATAGGTTGCTGCAAGACTAAAACTTAAGTACTCTACATGCTTTGCTACCATGTTTAAGTGTGACCATGTCATCTAAAATCTAAATCTATTAAGAAAGTACACTTTCATTTACTTAATTACCTCTCAAAAAACCTTAGACTTTATAAGGACTAGTAAAAATCCTTTAGCACATAACTTAACCAAATTGCTAAATATATCAATAAATATCTAAGGATAACACATGAATTCGATTCCATCGACCAGCTTATCAAGTGAAAATTGGTCAACTGGTATGGGTAGAGGGCCTACACCTTTGGCAAGCACTTTTTCACCCAAAAATGATTGGTCACCAAAGATAGGGACAATAGTTTCTGGGCACTATAACCAAATAAAGCTAATAAGTTGCAAGTAAAACCAATAGATATTAGCAGGGTAATGAACATACAACATTTGAAACTCTATCACAACTTTTAGACCAATAGAACCCCCATGGTGCACTAGAAAGGAAAATTATCGGGGTAATTCAAGGTTTTTAAAACTAGAATTCCTTAATCTCACACTTATCTCTACAACATTGACGTACAAGTCTTTCACTAACCAAAAATTGTTGACTAGTGCGAGAGCTAATGTATATTTAAACAATAACTAAGACTTAATGTAAACTAGTTGGCATCATATATATAGGTCCTTTAGTTCCATGTTGTTCTAAGCAAAATCAGTAGCTGTTTCAATGAGTAGAATACACAGTAATGGAGTTGGACAAATATTTCAACTGAAGCACAATAATTCATCGAAATAAACATAATGTATTATTACGCAGTGAAAGAGATTTGAATTACCCTCTCGCTCCAAAGCAGTTCGTAGCTTAACAACACGATAAACTATTAAGTCCCCAACTAACCAAACTCATAGTACTATTAAATGGAATATGACCTGAACTTGCAACAACATTACCCATCGGACCCATTATCTATTCACAGAATTGAAAACAAAATAGGTGGCACAAAGACTATGATGACAGGGGAACTCCTTTGCCTCAAGAATTTATATACAATAGTAGCATCCAAAAGGAAAAATGCTTTGTTTCTATATCTGGTCTTGCTATATTTATCCCTATTTATTGAAATAACAAGAAATTGGTTGATACTAGTGGCTTTTATTAGGCGTAGCCATCAAAGTGAAGATCAAATGCATTTTTTTGACACAATCTTTTATCAAAATATACATATACACATATACAACAACAACAACAACAAAATATATAGAGAGAATAATTATTTACACTATCTTATAAAAATGTGTAGAGAGAATCACATGTATCTTATATCAACTTATGAATTGAGAAGTTTAACACCACAAATCAATAAACTTGAAAGTTAAAAGAGACTTATCAAGTGTCAGTAGTTTGATTTGCACCTGATGCAAGAGATGTAGAAGAGACACATAATGGAAAAATTTGTAAAAAGTTGTAATTGAACTAAGAAGTGGAAATTGTTACAACCAAAGATACTGTATATATCTAAATAATTGGACCCTAGTAACATTGAGAATATCTCCTCTTTTAAATTGTATTTAAAGTTGGATATCAGTACTCCTTCTCAGAATAGGATAACTTAAATGTTTTTGAAATTGGAAACTTAGAAGTTTATAAGGAAAAGGTATAAACTTTACTATAAATTTTACTACTCATATCTCAGTAAATTCTATTGAAAAGGTAGGGTAGAACATTGAATTTCTCAATGCTCTAACCTCTTTATTGTAAAAAAAATGAACTTTCTAACCCAAAACATCTCTCCTACAACTTTTCTACAACCTATATTTACTAACTTTTTATTTGAGAAGTCTTATTTTATAGTATAATCACTGTCCATTACTCTAAAAACACAACATCTAGTAACCAAAAACAAGGACATCCCAAACTTAGGATACAATAGAAGAATTCAATTCTAACGACCTTGTTAAATTTTGTTTGTTTCCGTTCATTAGTTCTCCAATACAATACTGTAAGAAATCTACAATTTTTTCTCAATCAAATAAAAATGAACCCATTAATATTCTATTCCACATTTGAGATAAACAAAACATCAACATATTTAAAATCAAAACTCAAAGGCTACAAGGAGAACATAATCATAAAGTGTAAACAAATAACTTACTATACTCAAATTAAAAGATAAGATTTACCTCAAAAACGTTGAAATAAAGAAACAGGGACCATCAAAAAACATTGAGCATCCATAGACACTTGTTCAATCTTCAGATTTCTGAGATAGAATTTCGGAGAGTTCTTGGGCTCATGGTCAAGTCCACAGCCTGGAGAATACAAATAAGTGAGAGAAAACACATTGTAGAAACCCAATTGATTGAAAAATCGAAAAGCTACCAGAATGATTTGTATGTTTGTGTCCTTTCGTTATTGCTCGATCTACCCGGAACATAGATGAACAGAATAGAGGCAGAAGAGGAACTATGATTTTCACTTGCATAGAGAAGCGGTCTAGGGTTTTTTTTTTAGATGAAGTTAGGTTTCAACGATGATATTTGCTTTAGTTAAAGTACCCATTCCTAATTTTTTTATTTTTTTTAAGAGCAATATTTTATTTTGAGTTTAGTCTCGCTCAATTTTGGATATTAGGGACAAGTTATTGATGATATTAGGGACTATATTTCATCCCTTCGCATTTTAGAAAAATAAATAAGAGAACTAGGGTCCAGAAAAAAAATCTGGACCTTATAGGTACGCTTTTAAAGACAAGATATTTTACTCGTCGCTAAATGTTGGTCTTTGTTAAGCCTTTTTCTTGTAGTGCCAAGATTCCTCTCTCATTTTGTGTGCTACCACTTATTTTAGTTTCCCATATGTTGTTATCAGGGATATTCACACAACAGTAGCATCCAGACTCAATGTTGATGCCTATTTTTGCCACTTGATCCTCCGTTGAGAGTCTATTATAAATATCTCTCCAAGTAAGGAAACACATCTTAAAGGGGATGGCACAATTCCAAATCTTACTACTAGCAATGTTGGAAGATCTTTTATTTCTTATAATATTCCAAGCTGAGTGAAGAGTGAAGAGATCATTATTAGACTCCCTCCAAATTGTTGTATCATCCACATTGTTGTCTAGAGAAATTAACAAGCTCGTAATCTTATTTTTTACATCTTCAGAAAGATCTCCCTGAATAGAGTTCCAATTCCAGACACTATTGTTATAAACTGTGTTAAGGTTGATCAAAATATTTCCTTCAATATCAGGTTGAAGTAAATAAAGAGGTCCTAAGCTTGACCAATTGTCAAACCAAAAATCTATCTCTCCTCTACCAATTTTCCAGGAAATGTGATTTTATGTAATCTCCNCTTGAGAAATCGGGTCGTGGCAATCATCCACATTGTTGTCTAGAGAAATTACCAAGCTGGTAATCTTATTTTTTACATTTTCAGAAAGAGATCCCTGAATAGAGTTCCAATTCCAGACACTATTGTTATAAACTGTGTTATGGTTGATCAAAATATTTCCTTCAATATTAGGTTGAAGTAAATAAAGAGGTCCTAAGCTAGACCAATTGTCAAACCAAAAATCTATCTCTCCTCTACCAATTTTCCAGGAAATGTGATTCTCTGTATTTGATTTGGCTTCACACATAGCTTTCCCGCCTTGTGAATTGCCCGAGATCCATTTAGCTTTCACAGGGTGATGGGTATGCAAGTATTTGGATTTTATGTAATCTCCCCAAAGAGATGTGGTGGTTCTTAAGTTCCACCACTGTTTTGACTTAAAGGCTCGACAGATGTTCGAGATTTTCCTAAAGTTAGCTCCACCTTCATTGTAAGGTTAGCTCAAGGTATCCCAAGCAATCCAATGATGTTTACCACTGGCTTCATTTCCGAACCAAAAAAACCTAGCAATGATTTTCTCAATAAGCTCAAGTGTGCCCTTTGGAGGGTTAATAGCGCTCAGGATATGAGTAGGGATGGCCATGAGAACATGTCTAATAAGAGTAGCTCTTCCACCGGTGGAAAGAAACTTTGTATGCCATTCTCTAACTTTGCTAGTCACTTTATTGACAATGTCAGAGTAATACGCTAGTTTCTTTTTACCAGTGATCAGAGGGCATCCCATGTATCTGATGGGGAATATTTGAAATCTCATGCCAGTGTATCTTTTCGTTCTATTAATGACAGAGAGGCTGACTTTGGATTTTAGGGAGAAGCTGCTTTTGTTCTTGTTGATGAGCTGCCCCAAAATCTTCTCATACCTACTAAGAGTGTCAATAATCAATTGGATAGAGTTTTTACTACTATTCCAAAAGATAACAATGTCATCAGCAAAAGTTAGATGACTAACCCTTAGAGAGTTATTATGAGAATAGAAACCTTTGTAATTAGGAAGGTTATACAAGTTGTTAAGCATCTGAGAAAGAAGTTCAGCACTCAGAATGAATAGGGAAGGGTAGGGGTGGGCATAACTACCGAAAAACCAAAAAACCGAACTGAACTGAAAAAATTTGGTTCTTCGATGTCGGTTCTTCGGTGTTTCGGTTCGGTGTCGATTTTTTTTCCTGAACTTCGGTTCTTCGGTTCGGAGTTTAGTGTAAGGTTTCCGAAACTACGGTGCACCGAAGAACTAAAGTTTTATTAAATAAATTTAAAAGTATTTATTATATTACTTAATTTTTAACTTTACTTGGCCCATTTCAATTTTTATATTTAGATCCTAAACTTAAATAGCAAAAATCTTAATAACAAAATAGTAAACTCTAAAGACCTAAAGTCTAAACTAAACAAAACTCAATTTAATTCAAGTTTGAGCAGCAACTTGGTGTTTCTACTTTCTACTTTATGATTTTATCATTTTATGTTGTTACTTTGAAGTGAGAACAACAAATTGATGCTCTTACCTTCTATTGTTAGATGGTTAGTTGTTATTTTGAAGTTTGAAGTGTGAATTGAATAACAATTGTTACTTTATCATATTCTCTCTTTATTTTTGTTGACACCGAAAAACCGATTTAAAAACACCGAACCGAACCGATCTAGTTTGGTTTGAAATATGGTGCACACTTTTCTAAAACTGAATACCGAAGAACCGAACCAAAATTTGATTAAACTGAACCGAAGAACCGAACGCCCACCCCTAGGGAAGGGGACAAGGGGTCACCTTGTCTTAAGCCCCTAGAAGAGTGGAAAAAGCCATGCCTACTACCATTTATAACTATGGAATACCAATTATTAGACAAGAAGTTATAGATGATGTCCACCCAATTTTCCGAGAATCCCAATTTCCTGAGAGCTAAGCAAAGGAAAGTCCAAGAAATTCTGTCATAGGCTTTCGTCATATCAAGTTTCATAACTACATTGCCCCTTCTGTTAGGCTTACCAATATCACTAATGATCTCTTGAGCCAAAATAATATTTTTAGTGATAGATCTGCCTTTAACAAATCCACTTTGATTTTTGGAGATGATTCTAGGGAGGATAGAAGCCAACCTATTGTTAAGGATCTTAGAGATAATTTTACTAGAAACATTACATAAGCTTATAGGCCTCAAATCTGAGAAGGATTGAGGATGATCAACCTTAGGAATAAGGACTAAACAAGTGAGTGTAAAATTTAGAAAGGATGTCACCTAAAAAGAAAGCAGAGACAGCTCTATGGAGATCTGCAACAATGATATTCCAAGTGCTTTGGTAGAAGTGTCCGCTTAGGCCATCTGGTCCTGGGGAACTGTCAGGGTCTATAGAGAAGAAAGACTCTTTCAATTCCAGCATGGTAGGGGGTGAAATGAGTTTGTCATTAGCCTCATCTGTAATGCACCTGCGGAGAAGATTATAGGACCAAAATATGTATTAGTTAAATCGTGTGTGAAAAGCTTTTGGTAGTATCTCACAGCCCCTTCAGTAATGTTATCATTTCCTTCTAGCCAATTATCATGATCATCCATAATTTTCTGAATATTGAGCTTTTTCCTCCTGTCTTTTATGATATTGTGGAAGTAAGCAGTGTTGGAGTCCCCTTTCTCAAGCCATTTGATCCTCGCCTTCTGCCTGAGAATAGAGTCTTGAAGTCTGAGGAACTTAGTGAAAATAGCTCTGAGTCTAGATGTAACATCTGGCATTTTTAAATAATTGAAGAGGCTTAGAATTGGAAATTTTCTTTTTTGGAAAGAATTTTTAAGTTTTGGAAATTTGGCTAAGTATGGAAATCAGTGAATTTTTGGCCAACTTTGAGCAGTTGTAAATCCTAGATCAGGATGAGTTAGGATTAGTTCCAGTTATGGTTGCGAAGCTTGTGGAATGATCTTTCCAACGCCACCGAGTTTACTCAATTTTGAGTTTTTAGGAGTGAGTTATGGCCTTTGGAAGTTGGGCAGTTGTCAGGGAATCCGTCCGGAAATTTTAAGGGCATTTTGGTCTTTTCCCTAGTTTATCTTTTGGGGGTTATATGAATGTGTTAGGCTGATTTTTGATCAGTTTTACCTTTTTAAAAGAGTGAGAGTGAGGGTTTTGAGAGAAGAAGAAGAGAAGAAGAGAAGAAGAGGAGATCAAGCAAGAAGATCGTCGTGGTATCGTCGGGGGTGATCCCTATTAAGGTATGTGAGGTTTTAGTGTTGGGTGATCCTTTCCCCCACACACCAAACTTGTTTTATTTTTGAGAAAAGGTTGGTCATGTTGTTGAAGTTGTTGGTTGTATTTGTTGAAGTTTGAGGTTATGTTGTTGAAGTTTCTTGTTGGTTTGGTGTATGTTTCCGGAGGTGTTTTTGAGTTGAATTTATGGTATATTGAGGGTTTTAATGATTCTAAGTGATTTGGGGAAGAAACCATTCGATTTTAGGTGAAATAAGGTGAGAAAACGAGAAAATGAGCTTGCTGAAATTTCTGGGTTGGGGGCCTGGCGCGACGCGCCTGCCAGAGCTCCCCAAACTCACCTCTGAAGTTTAGGGGCTGGCGCCCCGTGCCACCCATGGCGCCAGGGTCATCTGCCCCATCCAGTTCTCGTCGATTGCCCCATTTGAGTTCATTTAAAGTGTGTATTCACTCCTTTTCGATTCTAACTACTCTAAGTTACTTCTAATCACCTAAAAAGTCATTCCTAACATGATCAAAATCTTGAATTCATAATTCAAATTCAAGGTAGAGTTGAGAGTTATGTTTTGAGAATTCTTTCAAATATTCTAAGGAAATCCCTTTGAGTCTTTGTGAGGAGTCGTCTACAATTTCTAGTAACTTGTTTCAAGACTCGAGCAAGTGAGTAAGAAAATGAGAAGTGTCGTAAACATGAGATCATTACGATTGAATCCATAATCCAATTCAAGGTGAGTTAGGATCGAATTCAAGTGAAGTTAGTTTCCAATTCAAGTGAAGTTAGTTTCCGATTCAAGTGAAGTTAGATTCCAATTCAAGTGAAGTTAGTTTCCAATTCCAGTGAAGCTAGTTTCCAAGTCAAGTGAAATTAGAAGTCAAGCTTAGAAGTTAAGTAAGTCCAAGCAAGTCTTCAAAGTTTTTCAAGAGTCTTCATTAAACGTTTTAACTTCATTCTAAGGCTCAAGTTCCAAGTTAAGTATCGAGCTCCAAGTTAAGTGTCGAGTTCCAAGTTAAGTATAAAGTTTCAAGTCAAGCAAAGAGTCTCAAGTTCCAAGTTAAGTAAAGAGTAAAGAGCATACAGTTTCAAGTCGAGTAAAGAGTATCGAGTTTCAAGTCAAGTCAAGAGTTTCCAGTTAAGTCAAGAGTTTCGAGTTAAGTCAAGAGTCAAGAGTCAAGAGTCAAGTGCATTTCTCAAAAGTAATTAGGGAACTAAGTATTTCGCAAAGAAGTTTATAAGTGTTTTCACATTTAAGTTGAGAGGAAACTGAGATTTCCAAAAGAGTTTTGAGAAGTTTGAGCACTATCTCTTTTAAAAAGAAAAGATGAGTTTTGCAAAAGAGTTTCTAAAATATGATTAGTATGACAAATCGAGTATGTCATCAATGTTTAAACAGTATGGTCTCTAGATATACCATCAATGTTTAAGCAGTATGAATATCCCGAGTCATCAATGATCATATTAAAAATATGGTTTTGATTTGTTCTTTTTAGAAAGTGTTTTCAAGTGCCTTTGGGTTAAGTTTTGAGTAATTATCTCAACTAAAGAAAGATGTGTTTAAAACACTTATGAGCTAAAGTATTTTTGGGAGTAGTCTTGAGCACCGAATTGGGGGAGCGTTCAAAGAACCCACAGCCCCCATAGAACCATGCAGCCAACATGGGATTTCTCGGGTCATACTTTTTAGATGACCACGAAAGTTAAGCTAGCGGATCCACTAAGCAATAGTAAGGTCCTATATCACGGCAAGGTATAGGATGGTCCTTGGGCAACGTGAGGTAAAACGTTGTATCACCACTTAGTTTCATAGTGGTGGTTATCGGTTAGAGAAACTCCCACAGTAGCAAAAAGAGCTTGGTTCCTCGATAAGTTTTGCTTAGTATGGATGGAGGTATGGGACTTCATTCATGCATTGCACAAGTAGACTTTGAGAGGAAGAATGGTATTTTCATGATATTATAAATATGATTTTTACGTCATGTTTTAAATAGTTTTACAAAAGCTTTATATATATTGCATGTGTCTTATTGCTATATATTGAGTTCAGTTATTCATGAGTTGAATAGAGCCAAGGTAAGTTCTCTTTTGTATCCCTTTCAAGCTTAAGTTGTTGTTTAGCTTTCCAGCTCGTATACTCGTACATTCCATGTACTGATGCTAGTTGGCCTGCATCGTCTTATGATGCAGACGCAGGTACCCAGGATCAGCATTCAGTACGTCGTTGGTCCAGCTGAGCACTCCAGAGTCAGTGGTGAGCCTCCTTGCTTTCCGGAGGACTCGGTTATTTGCGTTCTTAAGTTTTGTTTTATTAGGATGTTGCGGGGTCTGTCCCAACATCCATCTCAGTATTTTAGAGGCTTCATAGACAGTCAGTCAGTTAGTTTTGAGTCTCTCATCTATATATATATATGTAAATATTCTATTTTGAGACTCGAGTTGCCCTTTTGGGCCAGATGTTTATCAGTTAAGTTGTTCATGTCTTTGCATGTCTTTGAGTTAAGTTTCAGCTGAGTTAAGAAAGCCAGGCCAAGGGTTCGCTTGGGGCCAGCAATGGTCTCCAAGTGCCGGTCCCGCCCAAGGTGTAGGCTCGGGGCATGACACTAGATAGCTCTTCCCTATTCTCTTCAGAGTTATTAGTCACACTATTCTCTTCCAAAAATCTCATTTGAGCTTCAAGTTTTTTGGGCTCTTCATAGATATCACCAAAAGCTTGTAAATATAATTAACTAATGCCAATAAATATATTAACACTCTGTATTAATGTATATATTTATTGTCGCTAAAAAATATTTTTGTGGAGATAAAGTCACTTCTTATCAATATTGCAAAACAAACTAGTCTGAGCAAGTGTTGACTTTGTTTGTCTAGTTTAAAGAGCTTCAACCTTCAAATATTATTCTTCAACAAGTGGCAACACATATATAGCCGCATATAAGTTACTTCCTCCGTCCTTTTTATATGTCATATTTTTACTTTGCGCTTGCATTAAGAAATGATGTAACTTTACCCTTCTACCCTTATTTAATGTTTTCTTAAGTCAACTTTATTAATAAATAACAAGATTAATTAACTACTCTATTATGGGTATAATAGGCAAAATATGGTAATTTATGCATAAATTTTATAAAATGACCAGTATTGTGGTCCAGCTATTTATAGAAAGAGATGACATATAAAAAGGGCCGGAGGGAGTACTTAAAGGTCAACATGAACTAATTGCAGGTAGGAATTTAGGGAGGAAAATAAGGCGGTGTGGGGTGGGGCCGGGGCGAGTTGAGCTTAATCTGTTCTGTCTTGCTCCGCATAATAACTTTTTTCATTTTCAACCCATATCTCACCCCACCCCGCATAATTTTTTTTAATATATTTCTTTTAGTGAAGTTTGATACTAAAAATAAAATTCATAAAAATAAATTCATTTTTTCATTAAGTTATATTAATTTAATAGAATAGTGACTTAAAATTTTATTTTTTAGAGGTCAATTGGAAACATGTAAGAAATTGTATTTTATTTTTTATTGAACCATTTCCCTTCCCCGACATCTAATTTTATTTTTTTAACTAAAAAAGTGCTAGAAAAATTAATCAGCATACACAAGTTATTTAGTGAAATGATTTTAGAGCACTCTACATGAAAACTATGTAGTCTAGAAGAATTAAAAACAATATAGAAAATAACAAGAATGAGAATAGAAGACCTCAATCTCAAAATACAAGTGTAGACATTGAAGAATTATAGGACTCTGCAAGAAGTGTTCATTATAGTTGGGATTCTATCAGATGTATTCAATTTCAGTTAGGATACTAGCTTGGAGGCTACTCAACTTTAAACTCTAATTCATGCCTATATTAAGGGCACTAAATTCCCTTGAAAAGACATTTCAAATATTCCGCAAATTCATGGAATATTCCTAGAGATCAAAATCAATCATCCTCGTTCGAGAAATACTCCACTAACAACCCTCGAATCTTGGATCATGGATAAATCTTATGAGATAAGAATCAATGGAGAAACAAAATTGTGCCTACATATATATCAATAAAGTTATATATGTTTCTTCATATTTTATTTGTGATTGCAATTTATTTTTTGTCACTTTAAAATTTGTTGCAAACAAATTGGCACGTCCAGTGGAACCAAAATGCCCTTCATCTCTTCTCTCATAAATGAGATCTACAAATCTAAAACCACAAACATCGCAAAGGTGGAATGATCGGTACTTCAAGTCTCGTCTTTGAGTTTCATCAAGTCTACATTCCGACAAGCATTGAAGCAGAGGGCCTTTATAGACATTGAAAATTTGTAGGACTCTACAAGTTGCAAGACGTGTTCAATTCTAGTTGGGATTCTACCATGTAGGGGTATACATGGTCGGGTTGGTTCAGATTTTTCAAATATCAAACCAAACCATTTGTGTCGAATTTTTAAATCTATAAACCAAACCAAACCAATAAAACTCGGGTTTTTCAACCTCGGGTTTTTTCGGATTTTTTTGCTAAAGTATTCATACAACTATATAATTTACTTGTACTTCAAATATTTCTCCAGTCCTACCAAAATACAACTATTTAAGGTCTTTCATAAGAATACAACACAAACAATGATATGATTAATGCACTAAAATATCCAAAAAAATTAATAATAATGAAATCGCGTAAAACAAATATTGCAAATTAACAAGTCATAATGAAAATGATCATAATTTAAAAGTACTAAATCATGCTAAAATAAGTTTAATAAATATTAGTTACATGAAAAAGGAAATTAAAATTAGATTTTGTACTTTAATTGTCTAAACCAATGTAAAATCAAAGAACAAATATTCAATATTATTGTCATTCTTAGTGTTAGATTGATTATTTTTTTTTTTGCATTAGTATTAATTTGATTTTGATTTAAGTTTTATTATAATTACCAACATCTATGGACTATAATCTTTATGGAACTATTCAAAATTCTAAGTTTCAAACTTGAAATAATATATTAAAAGATAAAAACTATAAAAAAGTATAAGAAATATTTAAAAATTATATAAAAGTAAATAATTTTATGTATAAAATAAAATTTAAAAATTATATATATAATGTCGAGTTGGTTTTTTTTAGTTAAAACCAAACCAACCCAAATATAGTCGGGTTTTTTTTTTCAACACCAACCAAGTCAAACCAACCACTAGTTGGGTTTTTTTTTTCGGTTTGACTCAGTTTGCGGTTTGGTTCGGTTTTCGATTCGGTTTTGTACACCCCTACTACCAGGTATATTCAATTCCAGTTAAGATTTTTGCTATACCCTAATTCATGCCTATATTAAGGGTATTAAATTTCCTTGAAAAGACATCTCGAATATTCCACAAATTCATGGAATATTTAGATCAAAATCAATCATTCGAATTCGAGAAATACGCCACTAACAACTCTTCAAATGGATAAATCTTATGGGAGAGGAATCAAGGGAGGAACATAATTATACCTCCATATTGATCAATAAAGTTATGTTTCTTCATATTTTATTTGTGATTTCAATTTATTTTCTATCAGTTTAAAATTTATCGCAAACAACAAGTTCATTATTTGTTTTCGTGTTTCATCATTTTTTTTTCATTTAAGATACTTTGAAGATATTGCTAAAAATTGTCGATTAAATGTTATGTTTGCTATTTTCTACTTTCAATTAATCTTCTCAATATTCGGTACTTGGAACACTTAATCTGAAGTGGTAGATTATATTGCATTTAGTAAAACTTGATTTTTTTGATACAAATTACTTGATAATTTCTGCAAAATATTTTCCATCTGTTTTCCTTGTGATCAGTTTTCTACTCTTTGTATTCTCAATAGACTAGAGTGAAATCAATTTAGGTATAGGTGTTTTATTTATATTTGAAAGGTGTTCATTGTTCTTCTCAATAGGTTTAAAGTGACATTCCTTTTGTATTTCCGGTTTATTCTTGACTAGCACTTCATAAGAGTCAAGAAAGTCTCAACTTGCCTTAATTGAAGACTTAATAGTCAAATTATCAACATGGCCTTCCACGATGCCTCCTAGTGATTCTAATCTGATCAAATACGTAACCATATAAATCTATAGACACTCATATTGTTATATTTTTATCCCAAACTAGGGGTGTGCAAAAACCGATTTAACCAATAAACCGAACCGAAAAAAACACTATTGGTTTATTGATATTGGGTTATTGGGCTAACGGTTTTTAAATTGTTTTGCAAATTTTTTTATTGGGTTATTGGTTCGGTTTCCGGTTTTATAATTTTTGTTAATGGTTAAACCGATAACCCAATAAGACTATACTAAATTTACTAGTCTTATTGTTAATGGTTAAACGATTGTTACTTTCACACTTTTTGTTAATGGTTAAACGATTGTTACTTTCACACTTTTTCCTTTGAATGTGTCTAGTGTCTAAACTTGCAAGAAAAATGATTGTTACTTTTATGATTATTACTTTCATGCCAAATG